>NW_004444048.1:8552802-8581960 GCF_000243295.1 Trichechus manatus latirostris | reverse complement strand
CAGTGAACATGGGTGTGCATATGTCTATTCGTGTGACGCCTCTTGTTTCTGTAGGATATATTCCTAGGAGTGGGATTGCTGGATCGCATGGTATTTCTATTTCTAGCTTTCTAAGAAAGTGCCATATCGTTTTCCAAAATGGTTTTATCATTTTGCATTCCCACCAGCAGTGCATAAGAATTTGAGTCTCCCCGCAGCCTCTCCAACATTTGTTATTTCGAGTTTTTTTGATTCATGCCAGTAATGCAGGGGTGAGATAGTATCTCTTTGTGGTTTTGATTTGCATTTCTCTAATGGCTAGTGATTGTGAGCATTTCCTCATGTGTCTGTTGGCCGCTTGAATGTCTTCTTTGGTGAAATGTCTGTTCATTTCCTTTACCCATTTTTTAATTGAATTATTTGTCTTTTTGCTGTAGAGGTGTTGGATTTTCTTGTAGATTTTAGAGATTAGAACTTTGTTTGATTTGTAATAGCCAAAACTTTTTTCCCAATCTGTAGGTTCTCTTTTTACTCTTCTGTTGAAGTCTTTTGATGAGCATAAGTGTTTAATTTTTAGAAAATCCCAGTTATCTAGGATATCTTCTGGATTTTTTGTGTTGTTTGTTGTTGGTTATGTGCAAACCCATATTTAATGGAATCCTTTGGTAAGAGGATGGAGTCTTTTTTTTTCTCCTGGGACCTATAGGTTATGATGGGGAAAAAGGAACACCTTTTAATAACATTTTGTTTAAATACTTCGAGCAAACTTTAAAATCTCATTTGTTTTACCAAAGACTAAGAGATTTACTCTGGATTTTCACTGAAAGTCAATTAAACTAGACTTCTTCAAGATGCTAGTAGATTCTCTGCCTCTAAATTCTCAGTAGGAAGCAATGCTAAGATTTAAGTGGAGCTGCACATAATTCTCTGAGTTTCCTACCTGCGTTCCTACCATGCTGCTTACTTTGTTTAGTACTTTACCAGTTCACAAGACCTTCACTTTGACCTTCAGCAGAGCATCTTCCAGGGCAATACCAGGTGTCATGGGAGCCAATTCCACAATGACCTGAAGGGTGATCTGAGACTCTCAGGTACTAATCACACCTCCACAGGCTATGCTCCCAAGGGCGGCTGAGACACCTGCCAGGGACAGGCCTGGCCACACCATCATGGTTTTCCTTTGGCCATATCAAAGGTGGATGAATTTTATACACAATTTATGAAATTGCTGAAGGATGTGAAAGGTCAACAGAAAAGAAAGCTCAGCTATTTTAACACCATATTTTTATTGTAAGGAGCTGGTTCTGTTTCCACTGCTGGCTCAGCGAGGCCTCAGGGCCTGAAAGTTACTGCTTTCTCAGTGAAGATATTCTCTTTTTTTGGTGCCACAGAGAGCAATCAGGCTATCATCCAATATTAATGTCTTTAAAGGTGAAATGTACAGGCATTGGACAGCTCTGTTACTAACTAAACTGAGAAAACACTGCTTGAGCACCTGCTCAGGGCTGGGCACTGGGCTTGGCCCCGCAAGGGGTTGTAGAATGGGGTTCTCTGAACTATAGCAAGCCCGTGACCTGAGTTACTACATGAGTCAACAATCATTTACTGAGCAATTACTGTGAACTGAGCCTGATCCTCAATTTTTTTATATTAAGATATTCATTGAATTCTCACTACAATCTAATGAGGAACATACTATTGTCCTATTATTATGATTCTACCCATTTTCCCCAAGAGATAATTTGGATTCAGGAAAGTTAAATGCTCACTTCTGGTCATATAACCTGTCTTCTGACTCAAGGTTTAGTGTCTCCCATCACATCTACTTATTCTCTCTGGCTACTTAGAAGTCCATCTGCTTCTCTAGGCCTTGCTGCTCCAAGTGTAGTTCATGGACTCCATCTCGGCATCACCCAGGAGCTTGTTAGCAATGGAGACTCTCAAGCCCACCTCAGACCTACTGAACCAGAATCTGCATTTCAACAAGATCACCAGGCAGTCTGTGAGTGCGCTGAGATTTCAGCAGAACTGCACCATAAATTATCAAAGATAGCTGAAAGCAGCTTCTGTCCCCAAACCCCTATAGCCCCGGCTCTGTAGGGTGAGGTTTTACAGCGGAAAAACTAATATTGACTCCATAAGTTCTCTAGAGGAGCAAAACCAGTGAAACATATATATAAATATATATAGAGAAATTTACTTCAAGGAAATGGCTCACACAATTATGGGTGTTGGCAAGTCTCAAATCCATATGTTTGACAGCAGGCTGGAGACCTCTGCTGTCTCACAAGGTGGCAGGGGATGGCATATCTAAAATCTGCAGGTCAAGCAGCAGGCCATTTTGGAAAACAATATGGCGCTTCCTTAGAAAGCTAGAAATAGAAATACCATAGGATCCAGCAATCCCACTGTTACCAAAAAACACAGGTCTGAGCCGCCTGCCACAAAAGCCAATACTGAGACGGGGTGAGGTGAGCAGCAAGAGTGTTTTATTGTATATTGATATACAGGAGACAGATGGGAATGAGCTCCTCCAAAATCTGCCTCCCTCTCTGGAGGCCGATCAGAGGATTTTATCAGGACATGGTCAGGGTCCGAAGAATCTGTGGAATGTTAGTTCCCCTTTGAGGTGGGCACAATGACCTAGTTCCAGACATGTTGACCTTCTGTGGGTATTCTTGAAGATCTTTTGTTCAGTTGTTTCTCCTTCAGATTTTATCACTTGTTCTACATCCCAAAGAGGAACTTACGTTAACTTGTAATCTTTTTATAAAACCATGGGAAAACAGGAGGGAAGAGAGAAGGAAAATAAATCAGAATCATAGGAACATGCAGAAGTGAACTATGCAAGCTTTGCATTAACAATACCACAATTCCCAGGATGCTAGGCCTACACAGCAGACAATAAATGTGAAACTCCCATGCAGCCCCTTTCACCACTCCTAGGAATATATCCTGGAGAAATAAGAGCCATCACACGAATAGACATACGCACACCCATGTTCACTGCAGCATTGTTCACAATAGCAAAAAGATGGAAACAACCTAGATGCCTATCAACAGATGAATGGATAAACATATTATGGTACATACACACAACGGAGTATTACGCAACGATAAAGAACAACGATGAATTTGTGAAGCATCTCATAACATGGATGAAATTGGAGGGCATTATGCTGAGTGAAATAAGTCAATCACAGAAGGACAAATATTGTATGAGACCACTACTATAAAAACTCATGAAAAGGTTTACACACAAAAAGAACCAATCTTTGATGGTACACAATACTGGGGAAGCCAGCACAACTTGTACAAGGCAAGGTCATGTAAGCTCCATAGACACATCCAAACTCCCTGAGAGACCTAATTACTGGGCTGAGGGCTGTGGGGACCATGGTCTCGGGAAACATCTAGCTCAATTGACATAACATAGTTTATAAAGAAAATGTTCTACATTCTACTTTGGTGAGTAGCATCTGGGGTCTTAAAAGCTTGTGAGCAGCCATCTAAGATACTCCACTTGTCTCACCCCATTGGGAACAAGGGAGAACGAAGAAAACTAAAGACACAAGGCAAAGATTAGTCCAAAGGACTAATGAACCACAACTACCACGGCCTCCACCAGGCTGAGTCCAGTACAACTGAATGGTGCCCGACCACCACCCACTGCTCTGACAAAGATCACGGTAGAGGGTCCCGGACAGAGCTATAGAAAAATGTTGAACAAAATCCTAACCTGTAAAAAAAGACCAGACTTACTGGCCTGACAGAGACTGGAAAAACTCCAAAAGGATGGCCCCAGAACACCCTTTTAGCTTAGTAATGAAGTCACTCCTGAGGTTCACCTGCCAGCCAAAGATCAGACAGGCCCATAAAACAAAATGAGACTAAAGGGGCACACCAGCCCAGGGGCAAGGACTAGAAGACAGGAAGGGATCGGAAAGCTAGTAATAGGGAACCCAAGGTTGAGAAGGGAAAGTACTGACATGTCGTGGGGTTGGTAACCAATGTCACAAAACCATATGTATACTAACTGTTTAATGAGAAGCTAGTTTGTTCTGTAAACCTTCATCTAAAGTACAATAAACAAACAAACAAACAAACAAACAAAACACTTGTCTTTCAAAAAAGAAAAGAGACTTCTGCAAGCTTACATTGCAAGAACCAGAGGTCAGGTGACAAGAAGAGCGCAAGATCAAGAGAGAGAGCAAGCTTTGCCAAAGCATCCATTTATGTACTGGAGGTGGACCACATCCCAGGGAAACTCCCTTTTTAACTGATTGGCTGCTCACATCAGATCAAAAAATGGAAGTTGATCACGTTATATCACCTCACGGAAGAGCACCTAGTCCAATGTCTACCAAACCACTGAAAATCATAGCCTAGCCAAGCTGACACATAACATTAACCATCACAGTTCACCCCTTGTCAACTTGGCACCTATACACATCTCCTTAAACCATACATAATCTCCAAATAAAGAGAATTATAAAGTCATATTTGCACCTAACATGACATGATACACATGATACAACTGAAAATGTACTAGCCCCTTTTACATCTTAGATTTTATAATAAGTAATAGGATAATGGAGGAAAGAAAACAAAGATATTTGCTATATACAGACACACACACAAGCGTATAACAAAACTAGGAAGAAATACTCATAACAATTACAGTCCTCATTTCTGTAACTGGTCACATGATCTGTTATCTAGAACTACCTTCCTCCACTATCCATTCCACATTCCCTTTGCCCTCAGCAAGCGCCTTCTTAAGGGCCAGAAGCAGCCTTGTTTCATCAAGAAGGCAGTTTCCTGTCACAGACCTTGAGAAAAGTTTATATTTCTCACATATTTATTGATTCAGTTTAGCAAACGTTGATCATTGTCTATTATCTGCCAGGCACTGTGTGAGGTACTGTCTCGGAGATTTCCCAAGGGAGGTGGCTGTGCGTGCTACTCCCTCCTCATTGTGATTCAGTTAATTTTTGATTTTAAAGCTGCATGTTCATGATAAAGTTGCAGCTGCAGCTCTCCTAATGCTACTTTCTTATTGATTCATTCACTTAGGCTACAAACCCCTTTCTGCAGTGTGCAAGGCACCATAAAAGTCCATCTTGCCTATATATATATTCGGAGCCATGGAGGCTGTATGAACCCTTTGCAACTATCGCCCTGAGATAATCTTTAAACCTTAAGCCAAAAATATCCACTGAAGTCTTCTTAAATCCAAATAATAGTTTTGCTTAACTAGTGAAGAATGCCTGCCTTGAGCATCGTGCTCTTTTAAGATCTATCTATATGGGATCAAACTGACAACAGCAACTTGAAAGTTTAGCTAGAAATCTAATGGGGCAGTGAGTGTATGTTAATGGGGGAGGAATAACTCAGAAAAGGAAGGTGAGAATTATTGCACAACTGGAAGAATGTTATCAATGTCACTGAATTATACATGTAGAAGTGGCTGAATTGGTGTAAGTTCTGCTGTGTATATTCTCAACAAAAATAAAATAAATTATTAAAAAAAATTAACTAAAAAAAAAAATTATGTCCTGAAGCATTCTTCAATGGGAACATGTTTTTAAAAGGAAGATATAAAAAAAAAATCCTGGAAATTTTACTACTGATTTTATGGTTTAGTAGAACTCTTCCTCTAAGGTTCCATAAATCTTTACCAACGTTCAGTTGGAAGTTCTATTAACATCCCAAGGATGGATGTGGACTCGGGAAACCAAAAGTAAAAATTAAGACTCTCAGGGCATGTAGTGTCTGTAACAATTTAACTTGTAGTTATTCAAAATTAGCAGAAAAAAAAATTCAATAATTTTCATTTCAAATGGTTCTGTCCCATGATTGGAAACTTTAGAAGGTTCTTTTTTTATTCCAACTCGGTTAGAGTAAACGACACTTAAGACAGTCAATGAATTTAAATACTTGAGATCCTCCATTAGCATCAAAGTCATTCTCTGGGAACTCTGCTTCTTTTTGGAAAATTATACTTCTAATGACATAGTCCCAGGAAAAATGCCTCACTGGGTTAGTTTTGTTTGGGAGGATTGCTGTTGTTAGGTGCCATGGAATCAGTTCCGACTCATAGCAACCCTATGTACAACAGAACAAACGAAACACTGCTCGGTCCTGTGCCATCCTCACAATTGTTGCTATGTTTGAGCCCATTGTTGCAGCCACTGTGTCAATCCACGTCATTGAGGGTCTTTCTCTTTTTTGTTGACCCTCTATTTTACCAAGCATGATGTCCTTCTCCAGGGACTGATTCCTCCTAATAACATGTCCAAAGTACGTGAGACGAAGTCTCGCCATCCTCACTTCCAAGGAGCATTCTGTCTGTACTTCTTCCAAGACAGATTTGTTTGTTGTTCCCGCAGTCCATGGTATATTCAATATTCTTTGCCAACACCAGAATTCAAATGTATCAATTCTTCTCTGGTCTTCATTATTCAGGATTACAAAATGTAAAAGCTTCAGGTCTAAGACTTTCTCTTAGCTCTGTACTCCAGAATAATCCTACTTTTACTTGGGAATCTTCTGGGGTGATTAGTTGTTAAGGATTCAGGCTAAGTTTGTTATACCTTGAAAGGTGTTTTAAATTTTTGAAAAGAAGGTCATTGATGTCAAGATGTTGATAGTTGATAACATTTTTAATCAGCTTTATTGAAGCATAATATACACACAATCAGAAACACATTTTAAGTGCACGATGCAATGAATTTTGACCCATGTAATCACTGCCACAACCAAGATATAGAACATTTCCACCATGCCAGAAAGTTCCCTCATTTATTGAATATTTACTCTCCGCCAGGTACCTTGCTAAGTGGTTTACCTGCATTATTTATTTTAATTCTCATTAAACATTATGAAACAGTCATTAGCTTCACTGAGGGCAGGACCCATATTTTAGGACCCTTATTACTCTCACCCTCCGCCTTGATTTCAGGGACAGCAATCAGCACAGAGCGGTGAGTCAATACACGCTTGTTAAATGCAGAAAACAAAGTTTTATACTTTTTTCTAGCTCTTTATAAATATCCTACTAAGTTTCCCTTTTCCCCGGTAAGAGTGGGAACATTACAGTTACTCATCTCATGTCTACATGTCCTATAGCTCTACAAATGGTATGGAAATAGTCCTAAAGATGAGCGAATCATTCCAAGCCTCATCTGGAATAATAAGAAAATAACCATTAGAGCCCCCATTTATTGAGCAGTTACTACTTACCAGACTTGAATAGGTAATTTATTTACCCTATTTCCATTTAAGGAGCCCATATGGCACAGTGGTTAAAGTGCTCGGCTGCTACTGAGAGGTCAGCAGTTTCAGCCCACCAGCAGCTCTGCAGGAGAAAGATGTGGCAGTCTGCTTCTGTAAAGATTTACGACTTTGGAAACCCTATGGGGCGGTTCTACTCTGTCCTATAGGATCACTATGAGTGGGAACCAACTCGATGGCAGTGGGTTTTTGGTATCGGCATTTAGTGGTTAAAAGCACAGACTATAAAATCAGAAGACCTGGGTTCAAATCCTGCCTCTACTTCTTACTAGCCATGTGCTGTTAGGCAAATTATTTTACCTCCCTGTTCCTCCGAGTTTTTCTGTGAAATGACAATAATAATAATACCTACATAATAGGGGTATTGAGAGAATGAAATGATTTTAAGTGATTAAGTAAGTGCCTGGCATGTAGAAGGCCACTATTTTTATTTTGGCTATTATGTATTATCTAATTTAATTTTTTAAAAAATCACCATTTAAAACTTATCTTCTTTTCTTAATTATTTTCTGAAATTGAGAATATAGATGTTTTTGAAAATCCAAATAGGTATTATCCTTCTACAGTTCGAACTATTCTACAAAATTCTAGGTTAGACATCAGAACGATTTTTCCTCATGTCTGATACCATAATATATTTTTAATATAATAACCACAATTAAACACACATAATAATATTGTAAAATAACACCAGTAGCAAAAAGAGTCATTACCCATAGAAGAAACCCCATTTGAAGGAAAAGACTGAGGTGAGCAGATCTAAATGATAGATCAGTAGTTCAGAATCCACTGAGCTGACATTAGTGCCAGGCAAAGGAGTGGGTCTGCATTTTGTGGGTGATTATTAAAGGTGACTATTTATGTACAAACCCCCCCCCCAAAAAAAAAAAAACCAAGTCATTTGAAACCTCCATTTCAGAGAAACTATGCGAGTTTCCTTAACAATAGTTTTTCTGGAGTTACTTAAATGTGAAATAGAGGATAACATGCAGAAAATTTCAGATGGATATTATGCAACTTTTTAACAATGGGAATGGCCTGTCTGCTTTGGCGATACAGATCACCCCTGAGCTGGCATGTTGTTATGTTGTTAGTTATCATCCTCAGTGGGCTGGAACTCGTGGCCTGAGAAAGTATTCAAACACCCTAATGCATTCATTTTGACTGTGTAATAAGTAATACTGTGAAACCGGAAGCCAATTATTGGTCTAAGTCCCACTATATGGAGTTATTCTGTTCACTGTTTATGCTGGATTGATAGGTAAATTCAGAAGTGGAAAACTCAATAAAATAACTTTTTCCCATGGATTGATTGAAGAATTGATGCCTTTGAATTATGGTGTTGGCGAAGAATAGTGAATATACCGTGGACTGCCAAAAGAACAAACAAATTTGTCTGGGAAGAAGTACAGCCAGAATGCTCCTTAGAAGCAAGGACGGCGAGACTACTGTCTCACATGCTTTGGACGTGTTATCAGAAGGGATTAGTCCCCGGAGAAGGAGATCATGCTTGGTAAAGTAGAGGGTCAGCGAAAAAGTGAAAGACCCTCAATGAGATGGATTGACACAGTGGCTGCAACAATGGGCTCAAACATAACAACGATTGTGAGGACGACGCAGGACCAGGCAGTGTTTCATTCTGTTGTACATAGGGTCACTGTGAGTCAGAACCGACTCGACGACACCTAACAGCAACAACATGGATGGACCAATTATGTGATATAGATTAACAGGTCCACAGGTCGTTTGCCCGTGTTATATGAGAAAGCCGGAATTAATTATCCCATATTTTTTGAATCGGTGGCTAAAATAAAAATGGTTGAAAATCTGTGTAAGTAGATACTACCTTAATACACACACCCAGTTCATTTAACCCACTATAGTTGGGTTCACAGAAAAGAATGCCCAGAATCCCTTTTGAAAATCATATAATATCAAGAGCAACACACTAATGACTTTTAGAACTTCTGCTAAAGGTGTTCAGTTGCTACCTTTGAACTATTAGGGACTCCTGGATGTATGAGGCAAGCAGCTTACAGTAAAAACAGCTCCAGGGTTAGGCAAAGTTATTCTTTCTGGTATCTGGCATTTCCTTGTTTGTTAAACAGTCATCAGGTAACGCTCCATAGATGACAGTGATGGTTCAGTGGCCTCCTCCATGCAGGAGGCCCAGGTTTAATTCCTAGCCAACGCACCTTAACCACAGTCACCACTTGTCTATCACTGGAGGCTTGTGTGTTGCTGTGATGCAGAACAGGTCTCAGCACAACTTCCAGACTAAGACTGGGAAGAAAGGCCTGGCAATCTACCTCTGAAAATCAGCCATTGAAAACCCTGTGAATCACAATGGTCCAATCTGCAACCTGTCACAGGGATGGCACAAGACTGGGCAGTGTTTCCCTCCATTGTGCATGTGGTCTTGGGGGCGACTCAATGGCAGCTAATAACAATGACAATGGTCACAATAACAATGGTTTGTTATAAACAAAGTTTTAAATCCTCCATGACAATGGTTCCCACATTTTCCTACACTTTAGAATCACCTTGGAAGTTTTTAAAAATCCCAATGACCAGGGCACACCCCATCAGAATGTTTGGGGTGGGAGTCAGGCATCAGTATTTTTAAAGGATCCCTAGATTATTCTGGAGCCCTGGTGGTGCAGTGGTTAAGCGCTCAGCTGCTAACCAAAAGGTCAGCAGTTCGAATCCACCAGCCACTTCTTGGAAACTCTATGGGGCAGTTCTAGTCTGTCCTATAGGGTCGCTATGTGTTGGAATTGACTTGAAGGCAATGGGTTTTTTTTTAAGACTATTCCCTGGTGGCACAGTGGTTAAGAGTTCAGGCTGCTAATCAGAATGTCGGCAGTTCGGATCCACCAGCTGCTCCTTGGAAACTCTATGGGGCGGTTCTACTCTATCCTGTAGTGTCACAGTGTGTCAGAATCGACTTGACAGTAACGGTTTTTTTTTTTGGTTTATTGCGTAGTAAAGTTTCCTGTAGATCAGTAATTCTCAAATTGGAGGGCAAGATAAGAATCACATGAGCGCTTGTTAAAGTGCAGAGCCCCCATTTGTCTTAGTCATGTAGTGCTGCTATACAGAAATACCACAAGTAGACGGCTTTAACAAAGAAATTTATTCTCTCACGGTCTAGTAGGCTACAAATGCAAATTCAAGGCATCAGCTCCAGGAGAAGGCTTTTTTCTCTCTCTCTCAGCTCTGGAAGAAGGTCCTTGAGATGCATCGGTCTTCCTCTGGTCTGGGAGCATCTCAACGCAAGAACCTCAGGTCCAAAGGACGCGCTCAGCTCCCGGCACTGCTTTCTTGGTGGTATGAGGTTCCCCTGTGTCTCTGCTTGCTTCTCTCTTTTATATCTCAAAAAAGATTGGCTTAAGACGCTATCCAATCTTGTATACCTCATCGGTATAACTGCCGCTAATCCATTTTATTAGATTATAGTGATTGAATTTACAACACATAAAGAAATCACATCAGATTACAAAATGGTACACAATTATACAGTGCTGGGAATCATGACCCAGCCACGTTGACAGATGTTTTTCGGGGACACAGTTCAATCCATGACACCATTGAACAACCGATGAAACTTGGATGTGACCTGAGGATTAGATTTTAATCATTATATTGTGCTCATGTAGAAAATGTCCCTGTTTTGGGGAAATACCCACAAAGGTATGGGGCAGGGAGGGGTAGGGCATCATGTAGCCAATTTACTATCAAATGGTTTAAGGGAAAAAAATTCTTTGTATTGTTCTTGCTATGTTTCCGTAAGTTTGAGATTGTCTCAAAATAAAATTTATTTAAAAACAGAAACAAACAAACGCCGTGAAGTATCAAAGAGTTTCACTTGGTCTGGGTTGGGGCCCTAGAATCGCATTCTTAGTAAGCACCTCTGATGATTTTCATGTCGGCAGTCTTGTGTCACATAGAAAAACACTGCCTTAGTAAGCATGCAAGGTTTGCCTGATCAATTGGTGCTGGATACCAGGCTAAATTTAATAAATGTTAAAAGCTAAGAAGGAGATTAAAGAAGACTCCTAGGATGATCTGAGCCAAGACCAGAGATCTCAGTGGCTGGCTGACTTGCCCCGGTAAGAAGATACTTCTGGTTGCCAAGGTGATGTGAGGAGGCTGGGATGTGAGGTTGGTGGGGGTGTGGCAATGGAAAATACTGCTGTGGGAAGAGAATGCTTTCTCTCATAAAAGCTCTGTTCTGAATGTCCACTTATGAGCTAGCTCCTGTGCTATCCAAATAGCCATCATGATAGGAATAAAATCTCCTACTATTTTGTAAGTCTCACTTTCTAAGTATCCTCCTGTTGAGGGGATGGTCTGCCTCTATGCCTCCCATCCAGGCTGCCTAAGTAAAGACCTTGGGCCCAGAACATTCTCTGATAAGTAGGCTGGGAGTTGGGTTGCCTTCTCTCTCCCAGTTCCTTCTCCTTATCAGAGAAGCCTTCCTTCTGTTCTGGGCACACAGTAAATTTCTCTGTCTCTTGCACATACACGGGCACCATACTGCACCTGGCCAATCCCACTTCTGTGTCTGTTCCTGGCAGGGAGGGAACGGGGTGTCTCGTATCACTGCACAAGAGGTGGAGCATGCCAGATTTTAAGAGCTGGCCTGGAGAGGTGGACTGAAGGGGAAGCAGGCTTTCTGAGGCTGAGCATGGGTGCCCTCATGTGGTCTGCTAGTTCTCTACAGTTTGGATTCTTATGTAAGCCCCTGGCATGGAGCCACTATTGTCCACCACTACTATAAAACCTCTGCCCTCCCACTGCAGGGTGCAGAGATCTGCTTTGGTCCTGCAGCCACCCAGGACTTGGCCTCATATGTAAGTCTCTCTAATAAAACTCCTTTGCCTCCACACTGGAGTGGCCTGCCTCTTTCTTTGGTTTCTTGGCACTCTCCTTTTTTGGAGCCAAATTTCAAGCTACTGGTCCTTACCTGGACAATTGGCAAGCCAGCCAGGAGACTGAGGAAATGGCAAGTGGGCGTGAGGCCTCCGTGGGGCAAATCCTGGTCGGCCAGCGACCTCCATGTGGCCTGCATGCTTAATGCTTGTAGACTGCTGCGTGAGTATGGGGATGCCTCAAAAATGCTAACCAGCATAGCCTGGTGTGGGCAGATGTGTGCCTTCAAAAGTGTGGAAAAGAAGCTAGGAGAACTGTAGTGGCTGTGGAATGGCTGCTGTTCTGGGCTGTTTGGCTGGCCACCGAAGCCCAGCTAGCTGCTGAAGCATGCATAAGAGCTTTGCAGAAAGAGTTACAGTGAGAAAGGGATGTGCAGCAGTCCTGTGAGGGCATGACTGACGTACTGAGTAATCACATCTGCAAACAGGTTGAGCAACTAGAAGTGCTTGCCTGCAGGTTTGTAAAGATGGGAGATTCAAGGGCTAGGGGAAAAATTCCCTAACCATTGCTCAAAAGCCCTCCAACAATGGGACCGGAGATAGTTGGAGGTGCTATGCAGGTCCCTGGCACTGAAAACACCCAGCTCAAAGCAAAAGTTAAAACAGCAGAGAAAAAAAAAAAAAAAAAAAGGAACATAAAGTTCTTCAAGATAGCTTGTGTTGAGCGGCCTTGAAGAGACCTTAGAGGCCCTCTCTGGAATTCTCTGATAACTGCCCCTGCCGAGATAATGGAGCAGCAACATAGTCACAGCTGCAATAGTAAGGAGAAAATTAAAATAGGAGGGCCCACCTCCATGTTACCAGGCTACTGGCTGAACCCATGCTTGCACTTGGTTTGATGGAGGCATGGCCCCACAAATGACTGAGGGCTCTGCCAACTTAGCCCAGATCTTCCGACTTTCAGAAATAATTAAGACTGAGGATTAAGCCTAGGTCCCTCTCTCGCCTTGTATTACAATTAAAGTTCAGTAAGGAAATGAAAAGAATTGTATGTCTTGGGTTTTTAGATAGCATTGCACAGGTGACTGTGATCTCTGTAACACCTGGCACCAAAATGAGGAAAACTTTTGGGTCTGAGGTCACCATTACTGAAACCCTTGCCTGAGTTTAACTATGCATAAGTGCCTTCGGGGCCCCTTCAAAACCTGTTATATGTATTGATGATGTTGACGTATTAATGTACACGTTTGTAAACTTTTGCCTCTAAGCCCTGATGGGAATTGCTGCGGTTAGGGCCATTTTAGGGGGCACACAGAAACTGTGACATGAGCTATAGCTAATAGCCTCACCATTCAATCTGGCCACTGACAACCCTCAGACTGACATATAAAGCAAGTTCCTATGGGGACGAGACATCTTGACCAAAAACCAAAACAAAACAGTTCTGCTCCTGATAAGCTTTTGTTACTTGTGTGTGTGATCACCAGAAAGGTCCCTATGCTGAGAAGGGAAAACAACCAACGAGCAGACTGTTCTTGCCAACTGATTGCAGAGGCTGAAGCGTCCTCTGCTCCAGAGCAAAGAGATGTGCAACTGACCACCTCTTGTATTTAAGAGAGGATGGCCCATGAAGATTCACACATTATCCTAGGCTGGACCTACATACACGGACTGCCACTGTCATCAGAAAATGTCAAACAGCATAGAAAAGCTGACCTGCCTATGAGACTCTGGCCAAGGCTAAAACCTGCCCAGGGACAGATTCCCAAGCCAACTGGCCAGGGCCTTCTCGGCAGGTAAATTGTATCAGGGCGTCTTATCCTATACAGAGGCTTCCACTGGATCTTGAATGAACTCTTCACATTCTTTATCACCTCCAAGCCATAGGAGTGATTAAGCACTTCAATGGATAGGCTTAAATGGCTAATGGGAAGGGAAAAGACAACCCCAGCCTGAACTATACATCTCAGGCAAGCAGTCTGAGGTCTCAATACAGCAGTTCCCTACAAGAGCATTTCTCATTTGCACCCTATGTTTGATCAAACTGTCTATTCTATGAAATGTGTTTCTTTTATATACAACTGTTCCTGACAAAAGATCTGGATTCCCACAGAAGTCACTGCCTCCAGACTAGGATAGACAGCCTGGGTGGCTATAGCGAGGCAACCTTCACCTCGAGTCCCACGGGAGATAGGGGAGGGGAGGGAGGAATTGTTAATGTTGTCTCTTTTTCTTCCCAGATTATCTCACAGTGACAGACAGGCCCCTCATTCATGGGCCCCAATAATACAGGCTTTTGCTAGAGCTACCAAGCAGACCAATTGTTGGCTCTGTCAACATTTGAATTGAGATGACAAGTCGTCTCCCCACATTGTTGCAGCTGATCTGTCAACAAAGAGGACACCTAGTGGGCCAACAAAATGTGTAACCTGTTAATTATTGAGGAGATCATGTGGTAAATGTATACGGTTGACTCCACTACTCATGGAAAACATCTTTTAAAATATAAAAGCTGCCTGTGGAGATTGCTCCAACTTTAGAAGGAAACCTCTCTGTGTGTTAAAAATGTAAATGGCACAGGACCAGGTGGTTTGACTCTGAGAATGGTACTTTTAAGACTGCGTTTGACGTTACTCTGGACATGGAGAACTTACAGAATATGACCAGGTACGTTATGGTTCAGTGTACATTGACTGACTACACCAAGTCTGAATTAGCCTCGTCTGGCAATGGTAATACCTTGTTCAATTGTGCCGAGAAAGGGAGCTGTTGGATTATTTGTACTGAAATGTGTGCTGTTCACATAATGTGCCAAGTTGGGAGAAATACGCTGTTTTTACATAAATGAGTCAGGACATGTTATACATACATAAGACTGGACAAATACAGCCCTTTGATCTATGCAGTTGGCTTGAGTAAAGGCACAACTGGGGTGGCTGGTTGGGATCTCTCCCCCAAGCAGGCCTGATTAACCTGCTGGGCACAGTTCTGCGAGTAACCCTCATTAAATGCTGCCTCAAATGGTGCACAGATGTAACATCCACCAGAGTTATGCACCAAACTACAGACTGGCAGCTCAACATCCAAAATGGGTGATGGGCATACCAGGACTTGGAACTGCTTTGCTTCTTTTTCTGGCACCCTGATGGGAGTTGGGGGTGGACTGTTGGCACCTGGCCAACCCCACTTCTATATCTGTTCCTGGTGGGGAGGGAACAGGTTCTCTCTCGTACTACTGCACAAGATGGGGAGCATGCCAGATTTTAAGAGCCGGCCTCAAGAGGAGGACTGAAGGGGAAACAGGCTTTGCGAGGCGGAGCATGGGTGCCCCCATGTGGTCCACTAGTTCTCTACAGTTTGCGTTCTTATGTAAGCCCCTGGCATGGAGCCACTATTGTCCACCACTCCTATAAAACTTCTGCCCTCCCACTGCGGGGTGCAGAGATCTCCTTTGGTCCTGCAGCTGCCCAGGACTTGGCCTTGTATGCAAGTCTCCCTAAAAAAACTCCTTCGCAGCCACATTGGAGTTGTCTGCCTCTTTCTTTGGGGCCAAATTTCAAGTTACTGGTCCGTGCCTATAGGGTAGCTATGAGTTAGAATCGACTCGACTGCAACTGTTTTTTTTTTTTGGTCCATGCCTGGACACCCCCAAAACAAAACAAACAAAAAAAACCAAACCAAACCAAAACAAAAAACCAGTTGTCATCAAGTTGATTCTGACTCATGGGGACCCCGTGTGCTGCAGAGTAGAATTACGATCCAAAGGGTTTTCAAGGCTGTGATCTTTCAGAAGCAGATTGCCAGGCCTTTCTTGTGAGGTGCCTTTGGATGAGTTTGAACCGCCAAACTTTTGGTTAACAGTCGAGTGCTTAACTGTTTGTACCGCTGAAGGACTCCAAAGTATCCCCTAGGAACCTCAAAAGGTTGCAGGTTGCGCAGAGTTGGGGGGTACTAGCAGGAGACTGGGACCAGTAACGTTTTTGTCATATGTTTTGTAAGAGCAAGATCTACTAGAAATCAGATACCGTTCAAAGGTGCAAATTTCCCAGGAACTATCCCTGGTTTCACAGGGAACGCCCCCTTTGGGTTACCAGCAGTGATATGTCATGTCCGTTTGCATCGTCTCCGTTGTCTAGCTCTGTTTTAATGAGAGAAGTTTAGCAAAAGCAAATAGCAAATAGAAATCTGCCACATTCTCTTTCGGTAATTAAGGACTTGTTAGTCAATTTGGAAAACGTTTTCAGCTTTCGCTATCTAAGGTTTCATGGCAGAGGCATCACTATGGGGCATGGGGGGTGTGGACCGCGCCGGGTGACGCTGTCCGAAGGGATGACACCAAGTGACACTCTATAAAATTTTTGTGCAGTATTTCAGCAGAAATTTATTTTTTAATATAAATATCCCTGTAGTTAATTATAACATTAACCCAGCTTACATGTATCAATATACCTACAAGGCTAAAAATCTATGCTAATTTATTCTTTGAACCTTCTAATGCGCTCCAGTCAGGTATGTCATTTTTACCCAATTACAATGACGCTTGGAATCATGTGGTTTCATCTGCCTGATCTACAAGCACGCTCTGCTGTTTGCTTTGCTGCCTGTGTTTTTACAGTCAATGATTTTGTCAAATTTTCTGGTGTTTTAGCTACAATATTGTGGTAATTAGTATTTATGAACCTATGTCAATAACTTTTTTGAGAATGAAGTAGTAATTAAAGGAAAAGAAGGAGTGATATATGGGAATTATGATTTACGAGTAACATTAGTACAAAAAAACATTACTAAGGATTCTGTATGGCCTGGTGCGGGAGGAGGTCCATGTTGGGGGAAGGAGTGACACCATGAGTTACCACGCTACCTGACACTGTTTCATGATACTTTCATTTAAACTGAAAGCAGATACTTTGAAAAAGTGTAGACATACGAGCATAATTTAAGAAACACCAGAGACAGAGTTAAATGGATTTAGCTATCCACTTGGTGGCAGTAAACTCCCTGTTAACCACAGTATGAATCTGGACTACTGGGTGCGCCTCTTAATTTCTAGTCCTTTTTAAAGTTTTTTTTTTTGATTCCAAAATAATATCTCTCACAAATGAAAAGAAGTATGGTTTTCTTCTTCTCTTTTTTATTTTATTTTTCTGACAGACTGAATTTATACATTAAGATTAGATTTGGGGACCTCTTCTACAAAATTGAATTTTGAGAGTTAAATTGTAAAAAGTCTGACAGAACCTTTTTAGAGGAAGACGCATTTTTCTATGGTTCCACCATTCAGTCTGAGTAAACACGTATGTACAGAGAGAAGAAAACTGGATTATCTTCTGTGTAACACCCTGTACAAAATATCACGATAACTTGCAAAAGAAAATCTATTGTTCTATGCAAATACCTTTTAATTTTCCCCTCAAAATTTGTCACAGTACCTTTATCTTTCATCCATTTAAGGGGAGAGGGATATACGTAAAATCATAAGAAGAATTAAGACTAGCTAGATTAGGTGTCAGCATATTTGTAACTGAGAACTTTGAATTTGGTCAGTGAAAATCTGTGATAGGCTGGTTAATTAAGATGTGAGTGGATTCAATACTTATTCCAGCGCTGGTCCAAAGGACAGTTCTGTAAGCTTTGGAACCCTCAATTCCAGTCGAGGTTTGCCACCAACTGGCTGTGCAACCTTGGACAGTCCACTTAATCTCCCTGTGTCTCAGTTCCTCATCTGAAAATGATTAGGCTGGGCAGAAAGATCCTAGGGCCTTTTCTCCTTCCTTTAAAAATTAAAAAAAAAAAAATGTGTATGTGTGTATATATATATATATATATATATATATATAAAATGCTTATATCTCCATGTGCATCCCTAGGGAATACAAAGGAAAAATTCTATCTAGTTTAAAGGACTTTTTCTGAATAGACTTTGCACAGAAGCCATGTATAAGAACTTTCTAAGGGACATACATTTATATTATGTGGTGGTGATGAATGAAACTTTTTTCTCTGTTCAAAAATCACAAAAAGAAAGGAAATCAGTTGTTTCCTGGCCTGGGTAATCAGCCTGCAGCATTAAATTTGGGTCATTGCAGTACAGGATGAGGCGGCTGGGGAGCCCATTCTAGGTAGTGAGATCAGAAAAGCTCTGGTTGCCTCAGGGCATTTCATTCTCCCTTGCTGATGATGAAGGAATAGAATTATTCAAAAGTTCTGACTCTGTATAGATAAAGAAGAGCAAAAATGGAGATAACTCACATGAGACGCCTCCCACAGGGCCTGGCAGAGATTAGGCACTCGGTAACCATAGTTCCAACCCTCTCCTTATTTGCTCTTATTCCTTAGCTCTTTGAGGCAACTGCTTCTGAATCCCAGCAGGCAGTTGCTTGCCACATTATGGGCTTGTTTCTGCATATATGGAGACAGTTCTGTGTCAAGAATGTCTTGGAGTGGGCAAGATGCGAAATTAGTTCCGAGTCTAGAACATTTCAAAATGCAAGCAAGTATTTATATTAAGCCATTCCATGATTTGAAGGGAAGCATTAAAGATAATACTTCTGCACGTCAGCAGAAAACATACAACCAAAGAGAGGGATTGACACGGCGGCTGCAACAATGGGCTTAAACACAGCAGCGGTTGTGAAGGTGGTACAGGACCAGGCAGCATTTTGTTCTGTTGAACACAGGGTCATTAAGAGTTGGAACTGACTCGACGGCATCTAAAGACAACAGCAAAATTATACTTAATGGTCAAAGGCTGAAGGTATTTCTCCTAAAATTGGGAAAAAGGAAAAGATGTCTATTATCACTTCAACACAACATTGTATCGGAGGTTCTGGTCAGTGCAATAAGGCAAGAGAAAGAACTTAAAGGCATACCAACTGGAAAGGAAGAAGTAAAATGGCCTTTATTCACAGATGACATAACTGCATATGTAGAAAATCTCAAGTATCCTACCAAAAAGAATAATAGAACCTACTAGAACTAGTAAGTCAGTTTAGCAAGGTTTCCAGATAAATGGTCAATATAAAAAAACTATCTTTCTATGTACTAGGAATAAAAAATTTAAAAATAAAATTAAAAAATACCATTTATGGTAGCATTGAAAAGCCTAAAAATACTTAGCAAAAAGTTTATCAAGATATTTATAACACCTCTATATTGAAACTACAAAACATTACTGAGAGAAATTGTGGGAGAATCAAATAAATGGAGAAGAGATATACCTTGTCCTTGAGTTGGAAAACTCATACTGTTACGTGGAAATGCAAATGACATAGAATGGCCAAAACAATCTTGTAAGACTTAACCACCTGATTTTGAGACTTAACATAAAGCTACAGTAATCAAGACAGTGGTTAAGCGCTCAGCTGTTAACCTAAAGGTTGGCAGTTCGAACTCACCCAGCAGCACCAAAGGAGAAAGTCCTGGTGATCTGCTTCTGTAAAGGTTACAGCCTAGAAAACACTAGGGGGCAGTTCTACTCCGTCACGTGGGGTCACTATGAGTCAAAAATCGACTTGACGGCACCTAACGACAACAATCAAGCAGTGTGGTATTGGAATAAACATAAACACAGAGATAAATGAACAGAGTTCAGAAATAGACTCACAAATACAGCCAATTGATTTTTGATAAAGGCACAAAGGCCAGTGTTTGCTTCTTTATGTGGGCAGCCTTTCTTAATTTGCCTTTTACTAAGTCATGCATTTGTCAATTTGTTGGTTACTTGTCAGAGTAGACCACGTAGGTGTGATGCATAAATAGTGCTCAGGTTTTTGTAGGCAGAAGTTCAGAGATGGATGAACCTCACATATTATTTTCCTATTCACATATAAAAGGACTGATTTCTTTGGCATTTGAAACTGCCCTAAAATGTTTCCAGTCTTAGGTTTGAATATAATCCTTTGTCAATTAAAAAAACTGAGGCTTGTGTTTAAATCCAGAAGCTAATTGTGTAAAAGAACTTCTACTCTGGGTTCATAAAACTTGCTCTCTGATATTCATGACAAGCATGATTACAGGTAGTATTGCTGCATCGATTTGCTATGCATATTCTAAGTAGTTTTTCTGAGAGTTTTCTGTCTTTGTAATTTCTGCTGTACATCAGCGGCGATCAGGCTATTTCAGTTCTCCTGCTAATGTTCTTTTGAGGCGGTGAACACCACCGGCATCTCACCAGAGCAACTCCCTGAATCTCTGAGACTCTGCCGGAGGTGACATCATATGCATTTATCTGGTAATGTAAGTTTCTTCCGTGGCTGTGTAAAAGGAAATTTGATATTGGAATAAATCTAAATGTTTGCTAATGTTATCAAAAAGAGGACAATTTATTTCAGGTAATAGCATTGCATTTTCATTTTGATTTCATCTGACTTTGTAGTTCACTTTCAATTATTGAAATTATTACTAGAGTATTTATAAGAATTTATAAATATCCCTAATAACAGCATGGAAATATCACATATTTCTGGCACATATGAACCACACAATGATCATGACAGTTACTTAGATTATTTAAGTTAATCAGAACACACTGTTGTGAAATTTTTTTTTCTTTTTCTTTCTTTTTTAGTTTTCTCCTCTTTACCTTACACGTTGCTTTCCCTTTCATCGAAGATGTACTTTCTGATTTCAAAATGCAGCTATAAATATCCAGTTCGTATCACAACACCGTATAGAAAAAGCACCCTACCTTCCCTTCTCCCACTCAGAGCCACATTTGGGAGCTGATTCTCTGCAGCATGGCTAACCCTGTCCCCACTGGCACAGTCAAGCAAGAAGCCCACTCCGAATGCTAATTTTTGGTTAACTGAGGTAGATGCATCAGAATGGTAATGAGAACTTGCCAGAATGATTTAGTATTTGATCCCTTCCCCCAGGAGTCTGAGAAAAAGGAAAATGATACAAATACTCATTTTATACACTGTTAGGTATGTTTCTAAAAAACTGCACACAAATGGAAAATTTGAAAGTATTTCAAGGGTATTAGAGAACCTGACTACGTAAATGAAACCACTGGAAAATTCTTTTAAAAAATAAAGACCCGATCCTCAATCACTTTCTCAGTTTAGCAAATTTTATCTATTAGGGCCTTATAAGTAGTCCCTAGGTGGTGCAAATGGTTAAATGCTCTATTACTAGCTGAAAGGTTGGCGGTTTGAACCCACCCAGAGGCACCTTGGGAGGCAGACCTGGTGATCTGCTTCCGAAAGGCCAGAGCCTTGAAAACCTTCCAGAGCAGTTCTACTCTGTGCACGTGGGGTTGCTGTGAGTCAGAATCGACTCAGCAGCAACTAACAACAACAGGGCCTTTTAAAGAAGGTGCACCTTGACTTCTAGGGCATTGAGAAACTTAAAAACAAAACAAAACAAAACAAAAAACTAATATCCACATGCTAGGATGTGGTGAATTTTGGTTTTTCTAAATTTAAGTCGTGGAAAATCTTTGAGAAGCCAGTAGAAATTAATCTCGGTTTTGAGGATGGAAGGTGCTCCAACGTTCTCCTTCTTTGACATATCACGCGAAGAGGAGTGCTTGTGGGAAAGGCACAGGGTGGAGAGGGTTTCTTGGGCTTCGTCATTAGTGAAGGGAGGAACCAGGGGAAGAGCCTGGGGGCCTGGGCTGGCCAGAGAGGGCAGGCAGTGCACAGGTGTCAGGGATGGTGCAGGTCAGCGATATTAAAAACATTTCAGCTGTGGCACCCTTTCTTCAAAGGAATCATACTCAGAAGACTAATACATTAAACAGATAAACACCAGGCTTCTCTGGTTGAAGCAAAGTAGAAAGCCTGGTGCCCTACTGATAAAAAGCAATTTTGACCACGCAGCCACTGATTAAGGAATGAGACCAACTGCTATTTAAATCCTGGATCTTCCACTCAGCAGTTGTGTTACTTGGGCTAGCTGCATCCCTCTATGAGCTTCAGTGCCTTAATCTGTGAAAGAAAGGTTACCCTCCGTCTCTCCAGGTTCCTGTAAGGTTTAAGAAGATAATCTGGGTACTGTGCTTGGCAGAGTGTCTACACGTTGCACGTGATTAAAAACATTGCCTTTGGGTCGATTCTGACTCATGGCGACTCCATGTGTGTCAGAGCAGAACTATGCTCCACAGGATTTTCAATGGCTGATTTTTCAGAAGTAGATCGCCAGGCTTTTCTTCCGAGGTGTCTCTGGGTGGACTCGAATTGCTAAACTTTTGGTTGTACCACACAGGGACTCTGCACATGACAGAACTCTATATATCTTGAAACCATTGCTACTTCCCCACCAACTGGCCAGCTTTCTACTTGACACTTCCATTGAAAGGATCATGAACAGATTTCACAACAAAGATTGGGGAATTGTCATCAAAAGCTACCATTAAAAAGGAAATATTGCCCCTGAAGAAGTTTCTTTTCTGGCCTTCTTTAGTTGACCCTTGGGTTTAGGAGTTGAGAATCTTAGAGTCATAGTCACAACCACAGGTGTTTAGAACTAGAGTGGGCTACAAGAGCACCCAGTCAACAATTTCTCTTACATATGTGAATAACGAGTGTCTGAGAGGTTGATTATGCAAGACTGCCCAACTACAGCAGGAGGACATGGATTACTCACTTTTCCACATTCTGATGCAAATTCATTTCACTTTAAAAAGCTGTTTTTCAAATTGGAAGTAAGAATTCACCAAAAAGGGACATGAGGAAACTTTCTGCAGTGATGAATGTCTCTCTTGATGGGGATATGGGTTACATGGTTTTAGACATTTCTCAAGATTCCTTGAACTATACGCTTAAGATCTGTGTATTTTACTATATGTAAGTTATATCTCAGAGTCTCTGAGCACAAACCATTTATCTGCTCAGGTGCTAACCAAAATTTTGGAGGTTTGAGTCCACCCAGAGGCACCTTGGAAGAAAGGCCTGGTGATCTACTTCTGAAAAATCAGCCATTAAAAACCGTATGTAGCACAGTTCTGCTTTGACACACATGGGGTCCCCATGAGTTGGCATAGACTTGATGGCAATGTGTGTTTTTTTTTTTTTTTTTTTAAAGTAATATCTCAATTTAAAAAAATTGGGAAGAAAGATTTTTGTCCCTGTGCTAATAATAATTAATAATTAACATGGCCAAGTGTGGTTAGAGACAGGTTTAGGGGTTGCGAAGACAGGAAGAAATAGACCAGAAGTACTAATAACAGTAAAGAACACGGCCAGGAGTAATGAGTGAGTGAGAGGGGAGAAACACTGTCATTTAAAGTCAAGGAAGGGAATGCAGTGTTCAGAGCTGAGAAGACGGAAGAGTATAGAAGAGAGTTAAGTGGCTTCAGTTCTTAATCATGATCCCTCTAAAGATCAGGGTCAGCAGGAATGAGAAGGTGGGGAGATGGGAGGAATGGGAGAGGTGAGAAGTTAAAGTCAAAAGAGAACACTTCAGTGTTCAGGTATTAGAGGAAGAAAAGGTCTCAGTGATGAAGAGGTTGGTGGCATGGCCACGCTGGCGGATGCCTGAAGTAGACTAACTGTTAAAGGCCCTGGAGTGAAGGAGGCAGGGGGAACTGAGTGAGACAGGTGTATGGTGGGCAAAGTTGAGGGTAGGAGGATATAATGGGGGTAAGACAAGAGAAGAGGAAGTTTGGAGATATCCTGGATATCAGTGAGTCTCCATGAAGGCAGAGGTGAATTTTACTCAGAGGAGGATATAGAACATCCCATCGCTAGAGTTCTAATTGGAATGTTGGTATGACAACACGATGAGATGGTGCTCTGAAACTTTTTTTACATATTGGTTCTGGCATTATGGATTCTATGGAGCTTCAGGTAGAAAGTAGGAAAGTGATGAATTGCTCTTCTGATACTACAGGTATGAAATGAAAGGCAGTGTAGCTGGTTGCAAAGCTCTAAGAAAAAGTTTATGCCCAATATTTGAAAGTTTCTAAAATAATGGCTACTAAATAGTAATAATAATAATAATGGTAACATTTCTTTTCTTCATCCTTTATTTTCTTGAAATTCAATTTTCTAAAGAATCAGAGTAAAAAAAAAAAAGCCATAACCAATAATGTACCATTATCAAAATAATCTTACATATCATTTAATGAGTACTGCTTACAAGATTTATTGTAACAACCATTTATGATGTGACTGGAGGATAGTATTAGGGATGAGGTAGATTTTATAGAGTTAAGAAATTTTTTTTTTATCTTTGGTTTCAGTTATAAACATTGACAAATATCTTACCCAAGCACTTACAGAAGAGTTACAATACCCCAAATTTAAATAGTCAATTACAATTTCTGATCCTTTAAAGACTTCTGCTCACACATAAAACGTTTATGCCAATCTTTTCTACTTTCAGGAAATATAATTTCTTTATGTTTTGGTTTCCAAGCATATCCAGCAGTAATTAATATAAATTAAGAATGTCAGCATGGAAAGCTGTTCCTTATCAGTCTCTTACACTGGAATTGTGCTGCACAGACTCTTAATGGATTAGCTTCCAGGTCTGTGAAATAAATGGTCATGAATGAAGGCAAAGTATTTGGAAAATACTCAGTGTAATCTACTACTGTGAAAAGGCCCAAAGCTGGCCTGAGCAAGGATCCAAATAAAACCTATCTTCAGTGCTAGAAGATGTACCCAGAGGAATGTGAATTCTGATAGTACAATGTCTTATTGAGAGTTTCTGGGCTGGAAAGAGCCTCATATTTCTGTCAAAGTCGACATCATTAATGAAGGAGTCTCAGCAGCATCCCAGCCCGGAGGTGGCTGCAGTGAGGCAGTGGAGTGTGGTGGTTACACTTGTGGTTCAAGCATAACCACGGGACTTTGAGCACATTACTCATCTCCCATCTTAGTTTCCTCATTTATAAAATAAGAATAATGACAGTATCTTTCATAGGGGTGCTCAAATCTAGTATAAACTCACATCTAAAGAGCTAGCATGGGATCTTAGAACAAAGATTAAGTTTTAGATGTTAAAAGTTTTTTTTTAAAGGTAAAATCATGACTGTCATACAAATATAAACTGAATATGTGTTAAAGATTTTATTTAGCTTATTAATTAATGAGAAAACCAGTACTATATTATTACCTGTTCACAGGAGAATTCAAAGGAATGCTGAGATGAATTTACAAAGAGAAGTAAAATCGGTCAGTATCCGCAGAGCAATACTCAATTGCAGTTCACGGGGCACAATTTGAATTTCTATGGCCAAGCATCATTTGCATTACATCAGGTCTCTACAAGTTTTTCATAATTTTTCCTGATATAGATCACAGACAAGGCATAATTAAAAAAAAAGTTAGCTGCCCTTGGGAAGTAAACAAAAAATAAATAGCAAAATTGATTATGTAAAAATCAAACTTAAGATACTCTTTTTCTCTTCCTTTCTGCCTTTGGCCCATTGCTATAATTTAGTAGCAGATACAGTAAACCTGTGATAGCTAAAATCTGTGTAAGGCATAAACCTGTCAGAGACGGAAAACTCAAATATTTTCCACTAAAACAAGCAACAGAAAAGTGGTGAAACTGTACCCTGTCAAAGGCAGAAAACTTACAAGATCTGAAAAATAAAGCAGTCCTGTCTAGTTCTGGCTCTCACAGGTTTCACTGTATAGCTTAAGGAAAGTGATAATAAAGCTCAGAGTTACCTAAATGTGGATTAGCCCTGCTGCTACCTGAGTGACAGCATCCCTGAGTGACAGCCTCACCTTCACGTTTTGGTTTCAAAGATCCAAATAAAATTTATCCAAGTTTATCCACCTTTCTGTCACTCAGGGATGCTGGCTCAGCAAATGTAAACTAACTTTATTGTCTCCATAAGAAAGATATAGTTAGGAAGATGCTTTTCCTCAAAGATGCAAACACACATCATTAAAAATTTAAATATAAATTTCTGCATTGGAGAGTTATTTGTGCAGCATAAGGAACTAGACAAGGAATCAAAAGGCATGAATTTAAGCCTGGATCTTCTACAGCCTGGGCTGAGATCACATACTATCTCTCAGCCTCTATTTATCTTCTTTATCTTCAAACGGGAGCGATTATAATACCAGTCTCATAAGGTTGTCAGATGCTTAGGGGACACCGCTTCCATTAAGGGTGATGGAAAAATTCAAGAACAGTTAATGGTGATAGTTGAACAACATGATGAACATAAACATGTTCACTGAACTGTAAATGTGAAGATCTTTGAAATGGCGAATGTTTTTTTAAACCTATATATTTACCACAATTTAAAAAAAAGGTCTTTGGAAAGATGAAATTAAATAATGAATATGCACTTCCGGCCAACATGGCACTATAGACAGAAGCACCACCCCATCCCTCTACAGCAAAGACCTGAAAAACTAAGTCAAACAGAGAGAAACGTCAATCTTGAAACCCTAAGTATCAAATGAAGAGATAAAGAACTCAGCCGAGCACCAAATGGAATAAGAAACTGACAGAGAACAGAGAGCAAGGAGAGATACATCCGGAGATCCTCTATCAGCTAACACAGCACGGATTCACCATCTTGGAGTCCTGTCAGAGATCAGCTTACAGGGAGTACGGGAAAGCAGCTTCACGGAGCTCCCAGAAGGAGAAACAACAACCGGTAACCAGCAATATACACTTTACCAAGCTCAGATTGTTTGGCAGAAACCATGCAGGCAAGAAGGCCATGGAATGACATATATAAAACCTTGAAAGAAAAAAATTGCCAGCCAAGAATAATATACCCTGCAAAACCCTCATTCACATATGATGGTGAAATTAGTACATTTCCAGATAAACAGAAGTTAAGGGACTATGTAAAAACCAAACCAAACTTACAATGATTATTAAAGGGAGTCCTTCAGTCAGAGAACAAGCAACATCAAACCACAGGGTCAATCTAGGACACAGGATCATACCAGCCAGAAACCAACCTAGGAAATGAACTCTCAAGGACTATTCAAAACCAAAAAAAATTACAACTGGGAACCAGAGAGGTTAATCTGTAAGTGACAACAACATCAGAACAATAAATGAGGGAATAAATGGTGTAGGTGTAGAACCTTCTAATGGAGAGGAAGGAAAGGTGATACCAAGTAATAACAGACTGCTTCAAACCTAGGAAGATAAGGGTAAATTTCAAGGTAACCACAAAGAAAGTTAACATACCTACTCATCAAAATAAAGAAGAAAAACATAAAGTCTCAGTAAAAACAAAATCTACAAAAACAAAAGAAAAAAATTGACAAGCAAAAGGAATTCAGCACAGGAGAGTAAGAGGAACAAAGAAAATGTCAACACCACAAAAAATAGCACTACAAAATGATGGCAATAAACTCACACCTATCAATAATTACACTGAATGTAAATGGCCTAAATGCACCCATGAAGAGACAGAGAGTGAGAGAATGGATAAAAAAACAGGATCCATCAATATGCTGTCTACAAGAGCATAGAAACAAAGACGCAAATTTATTAAAAATCAAAGGATGCAAAAAAATATATCAAGCAAACAGCTACCAAAAAAGAGCAAGAGTGGCAATACTAGTCTCAGATAAAACAGACTTTAGAACAAAATCCACAATAAAAGACAAAGAAGGACACTATACGGTGATTAAAGGGATGATCTATCATGAAGACATAGCCATAATAAACATCTACACACCCAATGACAGGGCTCCAAAATACATAAACAAACTCTAACAGCACTGAAAAGAGTAATCGACAGTTCCACAATAACAGTAGGAGACTTCAACACACCACTCTCAGTAAAGGACAGAACATCCAGAAAGAAACTCAGCAAAGATACAGAAGACCTAAAGGGCACAATCAGCCAACTTGACCTCATAGACATGTATAGAACACTACACCCAACAGCTGCAAAGTACATATTTTTTTCCAAAGTACATGGAAAGTTCTCCAGAATAGACCACATCTTAGGCCACAGAGCAAACCTCAACAAAATCCAAAACATTGAGATAAGATAAAGTATCTTCTCCGACCACAATGCCATTAAGGTAGAAATTAACAGGAAGAACAAGGAAAGAAAATCAATTCCATGGAAACTGAATAACTCCCTGCTTACAAACCACTGGGTAATAGAAGAAATCAGAGATGGAATCCAAAAATTGCTAGAATCAAATGAGAATGAAAACACATCATACCAAAACCTTTGGGACACAGCAAAGGCAATCCTCAGAGGACAATTTATAACAATAGAATGTATGCATCAAAAAGAATAAAGGGACAAAACCAAAACATTAACTACACAACTGAACAAATAGAAAGAGAACAGCAAAAAAAGCCCACAGCCTCCAGAAGAAAGGAAATAATAAAGATCAGAGCAGAAATAAATGAAATAGAGAATAGAAAAACGACAGAAAGAATCAACCAAACCAAAAGTTGGTTCTTTGAAAGGATCAACAAAATTGACAAACCTCCGGCCAGACTGACAAAAGAAAAACAAGAGAGGGTGCAAATAATCCAAATAAGAAATTAAATGGGGGACATTACAACAGACCCAACTGAAATAAAAGGATCATAACAGAGTATTATGAAAAACTTTACTCCAACAAATTTGAAAACCTAGAGGAAATGGATAAATTTCTGGAAACACACTACCTACCCAAACTACCACAAAGTGATGCTGAAAATATGGACAGACCCATAACAAGAGAAGAGATTGAAAAGGCAATAAAAAAACTCCCAACAAAAAAAAGCCCCGGCCCAGATGGATTCACTGGAGAATTCTACCAAACATTCAGAGATAGGCTTATACCAATACTACTCAAACTCTTTCAGAACATAGAAAAGGAAGCGACACTTCTGAATTCATTCTATGAAGCCAACATAACCCTGATACCAAAACCAGGCAAAGACACCACAAGAAAATTACAGACCATTATCTCTCATGAATATAGACGCAAACATTCTCAACAAAATTCTAGCCAACATAATTCAGCATCATATCAAAAAAATAATACACCATGACCAAGGAGGATTCATACCAGGTATGCAAGGATGGTTCAACATTAGAAAATCAATCAACGTAATCCACCACA
>NW_004444048.1:8542382-8552214 GCF_000243295.1 Trichechus manatus latirostris | reverse complement strand
AAGGAAGCGCCTAATTGATTTCCAAAGTGGTTGTACCCCTACATCATTCTTAATGGAGACAGGCTGAAAACATTCCCCTGGAGAACAGGAAAAAGACAAGGATGTCCTTTATCACCACTCCTATTTAACATTGTGCTGGAAGTCCTAGCGAGAGCAATAAGGCAAGAAAAAGAGATAAACGGCATCCAAATTGGTAATGAAGAAGTTAAACTGTCCTTATTTGCGGATTATATGATACTATACATAGAAAACCCTAAAGACTCCATGAGAAAACTACTGGAACTAATAGAAAGATTTAGCAGAGTAGCAGGATACAAGGTAAACATACAAAAATTTGTTGAATTCCTGTACAGCAATAAAGAGAATGATGAAAAGGAAATCAAGGAAACAATACCATTTATAATAGCCCTTAAAAAAATAAAATACTTAGGAATAAATCTAACCAGGGATTTTAAAGACCTATACAAAGAAAACTACAAAACACTATTACAAGAAACCAAAAGAAATCTACAAAAATGGAAAAACATACCATGCTCATGGATAGGTAGACTCAACACTGTGAAAATGACAATTCTACCCAAAGCAACTTATAGATACAATGCAATCCCTATCCAAATACCAAGAACATTCTTTAAAGAGATGGAAAAACTAATCATTAACTTTATACGGAAAGGGAAGAAGCCCTGGGTAAGTAAAGCACTATTGAAGAAGAAGAATAAGGTAGGAGGACTTGCACTACCTGACCTCAGAACATACTACACAGCTACGGTAGTCAAAACAGCCTGGTACTGGTACAATGATAGATACTTTGGCCAATGGAACAGAATTGAGAACCCAGATGTAAATCTATCCACCTATAGTCACCTGATCTTTGACAGGGGCCCAAAGTCCATCAAATGGGGAACAGACAGTCTTTTTAACAAATGGTGCTGGCAAAACTGGATGTCCATCTGCAAAAAAATGAAACAGGACCCATACCTCACAGCATATACAAAAACATTCAAAATGGATCAAAGACCTAAATGTAAAGCCCAAAACGATAACGTTCATAGAAGAAAAAAATAGGATCAACGCTAAAGACCCTAATACATGGCATTAACAGGATGCAAACCATAACCAACAACACACAAACTCGAGAAGATAAAGTAGATAACTGGGATCTTCTAAAAATTAAACACCTATGCTCATCAAAAGACTTCACCAAAAGAGTAAAAAGAAAACCTACAGACTAGGAAAAACATCTTTGGACATTGCAAGTCAGACAAAGCTCTAATCTCTAAAATCTACAAGAAAATCCAACACCTCTACAACAAAAAGACAAATAATCCAATTAAAAAATGGGCAAAGGAAGTGAACAGACACTTCACCAAAGAAAACATTCAAGCGGCCAATAGACACATGAGGAAATGCTTGGGATCACTAGCCATTAGAGAAATGCAAATCAAAACCACAATGAGATAACATCTCACTCTGGAATTACTGGCACAAATCAAAAAAACTGGAAATAACAAATATTGGCTGCAGGGAGATCAGAACTTTATGCACTGCTGGTGCAAATGCAAAATGATACAACCATTTTGGAAAACGATAGGATGCTTCCTCAGAAAGCTAGAAATAGAAATACCATTTGATCCATCAATCCCACTCCTAGGAATATATCCTAGAGAAATAATGTCACACAAATAGACATACGCACACCCATGTTCACTGCAGCATTGTTCACAATAGCACAAAGATGGATACAATGTAGATGCCCATCGACAGATGAATGGATAAACAAACTACGGTACATACACACAATGGAGTATTACACAACGATAAAGAACGATGATGAATCTGTGAAGCATCTCATAACGTGGATGAAACTGGTGGACATTATGCTGAGTGAAATAAGTCAATCACAAAAGGACAAATATTGTATGAGACCACTACTGTAAAAACTCATGAAAAGGCTTACACACAGAAAGAAACAATCTTTGATGGTTACAAGGGTTGGGAGGGGTGGGAGGGAATACTAAATAGACAATAGATAAGTGATAACTTTGGTGAAGGGCAAGACAGTACACAATACTGGGGAAGCCAGCACAACTTGTACAAGGCAAAGTCATAGAAGCTCCATAGACACATCCAAACTCCCTGAGGGAATGAATTGCTGGGTGGAGGGCTGTGGGGACCATGGTCTCAGGGAACATCTAGCTCAATTGGCATAACATATTTTATAAAGAAAATGTTCTGCGATCTACCTTGGTTAGTAGCGTCTGGGGTCTTAAAAGCCTGTGAGCAGCCATCTAAGATACTCCACTGGTCTCACCCCTTTGGGAACAAGGGAGAATGAAGAAAACAAAGGGAAAGATTAGTCCAAAGGACTAATGGACCACAACTACCGCAGCCTCCACCAGACTGAGTCTAGCACAAGTAGATGGTGCTCGGCTACCACAACTGCCTGCTCTGACAGGGAACACAACAGAGGGTCCAGGACAGAGCTGGAGAAAAATGTAGAACAAAATTCTAACTCACAAAAAAAAGACCAGACTTACTGGCCTAACAGAGACTGGAGAAGCCCTAAGAGTATGGCCCCCGGACACCCTCTTAGCTCAGTAATGAAGTCACTCCCGAGGTTCACCCTTCAGCCAAAGATTAGACAGCTCCATAAAACAAAATGAGACTAATGGTGCACAACAGCCCAGGGACAAGGACTAGAAGCCAGAAGGGGACAGGAAAGCTGGTAATAGGGAAACCAAGGTCAAGAAGGTAGAGTGTTGAAATGCCGTGGTGTTGTTGACCAATGTCATAAAACAATTTATGTGTACTAACCATTTAATAGGCAACTGCTTGTTCTGTAAACCTTCATCTAAAGTACAATTAAAAAAAATCGTGAAAAAAAAATCAATATGGAAGAACTCTGTAAACTGGAAAGTGTTATTCAAATGTTTGCTATTATCTTGATTTTAATCCATGAGATTGAATTATCTACACTGAGAGGCAATCACGGCATGTGAAGTAGCAGATAGTAATGCAGAGTGGCAACCCAGCCCTGAAACTAATTTTCTGTGTGAACCTGAACACGTCATGAAACCTCCAGGGCTTTGGTTTCTCATTTGTCTCCTTATATTTCACAATTTGTGAGATTCTAATAAGATAATGACTGGCACTTAGAACACGACCAAGTACTACACAAATGTAAGATATTGTCATTTGCTTGGATAAACATTAGGAGTAGATTTTACTAAAATGAAATTAGAGAAATTCTTCCTTTATTGGCTACCCATAAATATATATTATTGTAAAAAGTAGCCATTTCCATGCTCCAAAAATCATTTTTTCCCTAAATTTAATTCACATACTGTATACGAATTAAAGATAGCATGTAAATTTATAAGGGAAGTTCATGGTATCATCCTCTTCCTTTTCGGTTGCTGTTGTTAGGTGCCGTTGAGTTGGTTCTGACTCATTGTGACCATAAGTACAACAGAAGGGAACACTGCCCAGTCCTGCGCTGTTCTCACAATCATTGTTATGCTTGAGCCCATTGTTGCAGCCGCTGAGTTAATCCATCTCTTTGAGGGTCTTCCTCTCCTTCGTTGACCCTTTACTTTACCAAGCGTCATGTCCTTCTCCAGGACGGGTCCCTCCTGATAATGTGTCCAAGGTACGTGAGACAAAGTCTCGCCATTCTCACTTCTAAGGAGCAGTCTGGCTATACTTCCTTCAAGACAGATTTGTTCATTCTTCTGGAAGTCCATATTCTTTGCCATCACCATAAATTTAAAGGCACCTATTCTTCTTCAGTCTTCCTTATCCATTGTTCAGCTTTTGCATGCATATGAGGTGATTGAAAATACTATGACTTGAGTCAGGTGCACCTTAGTCCTCAAAGTGACATCTTTGCTTTCTAACACTTTAAAGAGGTCTTTTGCAGCAGATTTGCCCACTGCACTACATTGTTTGATTTCTTGACTGCTGCTTCCCTGGGCATTGATTGTAGATCCAACTAAAATGAAATATTTGACAACTTCAGTATTTTCTCTGTTTATCTGATGATTCTCCAGCTTAGGACTTGGCAAGATGAAATTAAAGACAATCCCTGATGGTATGGTTTTCACTGGAAGGCACATTCGGCACAACACTATAACCATAACTGAGGGAGATCACCTATTACAATGAAATGTGCCCGTAGCCAGGTCATTAAAACTGGCTTCTTTAGAAAGAAACATCCAAAAAAAAAAAAAAAAAACACAAACCACACACATCCATATGAGTCATAAAACCAGATTTTCATGGTGTCATATGATCCTGGTATCCTTGATGGCCCAGTGGTTAAGAGCTCGGCTGCTAACATAAATGTCGGCAGTCTGAATCTACCAGCTGCTCCTTGGAAACCCTAAGGGACAGTTCTACTCTGTCCTATAGGGTCACAGGGTCAACTCCTAGGCCATGAGTTTTTGGTTTTAGGTTTTATGGTCCTGGTAGGAGCCTACGTGGTGCAATGGTTAAGCGCTTGGCTTCTAATCCAAAGGTGAGTGGTTCAAACCCACCATTGGCTCTGCATGAGAAAAGACCTGGTGATCTGCTCCCTGTGGGGCATTTCTGTTCTGTCCTATAGGCTCACTGTGAGTCGGAATTGACTCTACAGCAAACAACAACAATATGCCCTCTATTTATACACGATAGTGGGAATTCTTTAGTTTATATATGAGGGATATATAAATGTCTTTGGATCAAGGCATCAGTAAAGCTAGCATTACTAAGAAGGACTTGGCCAAATGCACATAAAAATAAGTTGTACCCCGAAAATGATTCTTTATCTAGACTCTCCATTTTGTCTCATAACCTCCTCCTTCTGCCACTAGATTCCACCTTGCCTGATGTAGTTCCCAACATGAAAATCCTGGCAAAATACATAAAAACATTAAATGATGCTCAATTATGTTAAAAAAAAAAAGCCAGCATTCCAACATTCAAAAACAAATGCGAAGGCGGTCTGGCCATACATCAATAAAGAAAGTTTGTGTTGATGTAGGAAGCAAGGGAATCAGTTTACTTTCTAAACTCAAAATGATAAAGAAGCCAAATTAGCAGAGATACATAATTTAGATGTTTCTGCTACATTTACAGTGGACATATTTGGCGATTTAATAGATTCTCGCCATCTCTGTTGTACAATGTACCAGGAATAAATCTGGAGTGCTGGCTTTTGATGTAGAAAAGCCAACATAATGTCCAAGTAATAAACACAGGATCTGTGTTTGTCAAATCCCTTGACAATCAAACACTGTGCTTGCTCCATGTTCTGCCCTATCTAAGAAGATCAATTTAATTTTGGGCAAGAAGAAGTTCCTATTGAAAGGCCAAGGAAGACAAATTGAAATAGCTTACAAGGCCCGTACCACAGCTTAGGAAGCTGTTTGACAGCCAGACAAAGAAAACACACTGAGCTGGTGCTGTGATCCATAGGATTTTCAGTGGCTGATCTTCAGAAGTTGATCATCAGACCTTTCTTCCTAGTTCATCTTAGTCTGGAAGCGCCACTCAAACTTGTTCAGCATCATAGCAACACGAAAGCCTCCATTAACAGACAGTGGTGGCTGTGCATGAGGCACATTGGCTGGGAATTGAACCCGAGTCTCCCACATGGAAGCTGAGAATTTTACCACTGAAAAATCACTGACCCCATCCCCCCAACCCCTGTCCTTCTTTGTGGCCACACTTAACTAGCAAAAGCAGTTCTAAAGTCTCCTATATGCCCAAGCACGCTATGAGCTGTGACTGAGCGACAGCAAATTCTAAGTGGTGTCTTTGAGAGAACTAGAGGATACTGCAAATATGATAGGAGGTCAAACATACTCTGTGCTGAAAAAAATACTCTTGTGTTCTACGCCCGTGGAAAATCCTGGGTATCTTTTGTCTAAGAACTACTTTGCTACTCCCTGGAAGTGGTTACAAAGAGCACGTCTCAGCCAGGATTCTAATTCAAAGAATTATTTCTTTAAGCTAAGTTCTCTGACCTCCAAAAAATTTAAGGGGTGTCTAGTGACCATGTGAAAGCAATTCCTATGATGCCTGTTTCCTAGACGACAAGCAGTAATAGAAGGCACACCTGGGACATTTTTCTCTCTTCATACAGAAGTTCGTTTGTTTCTTAAAAAGTGATCTTTTCCTTAGTTTTCTGACCTTTGGAGCCTTTGAAATAAACTTCTGAGGTGAAAGCAGTATGTGAAAGGTTAGACCAAACTCAATAAGCGCCCTCACCATGGGTTCACCTATATTTAAAGTTAAACTGCCTGTCCACGCTGTCACCGCTGGCCCTCTCCGGCTGGTTCTCAGCCCAAGTTATTGGATTTTATATTCACTCCTGATCCCACTCTCATTTAAATAGTCATTTTCACTGCCTACAGAATTGTTTTTTCTTTTCTATTTCTTTTTTATCAGAGATAGGAAATAAGTTCACTCATGAGCTCTCAAAACCAGAAACAAACATCAAGGGCGAGGAGAAAGAAAAAAAAAAAAATATGAGCGTTGTGAGCAGAAAAGGCCTTTAATATACATTGCATTCAAAGGCAGAGTGGAGACTGTGTTTAAACAAATAGCTCTGAACTAGGATTGGTTTGTTGACATTTACTGTAATTTAGTGATTCAATTACCAAGCACAGCCCTCCATCTGGGTAACGCAAATGCGTTGTCATTTTTCTGTTGTTGTTCCTGGTAATGAAAAAGGTCTGCAAGCAATATCACTTCTCTCTCTCTGGGTACCCGACTTGTAAAAATTTCTGCGGGCTTCACCCAACCAGATGTTAGCACTCCATTATTTATGAAACAAAGCTGGATTTTATTAGAAATACAGCTGGGTAAGATATGTCATTTTCGATTTTGACTTTTTATAAATTTAATTTCAGAAAACATAGGCTTTTCTCCTGTTTGCCACAGAACCATGCAAGGATAAAACTTACCTGTGTTTTCCTCTTTAATTAAACAGGTATAGGAGCTTGAGGGCTCCAGAAAGGTCAAGAAGAGGTAATTTCTACTAGAAAGATGAATAATTTAAGGGATGTCTGTGTTTCCACATCAATTGTCAGAATAAATTTAAGCATATGGTGACGCTACCATCTGCCTGTATGTTATACAAAAGTTCTGTTTGTAATTATTCCTTATCCCAACTAAAGAATCTTACAGAATCCCATTGGCACAAAAAACAAATGCTCTGCTGAATTGCAAAAGGCTGATGTTATTAGTCTAATTTTTTTCCTTTAGTTTTTTTATTGTTGTAAAAATATATATAACATGCCACTTGCCATGTCAGCATTTTTCACGTATCCAATTCGATGACACTAATGACGTCAATCATGTTGTGAAACCATCACATCTCTTTGCCAAATTTTCCATCACCATACACAGAAACTCAATGCTTCCTGAACAGTGACTTCCCCCTCCCTTCCCTCTTGCCCCTGGTAACCACTAATATACTTTGATTTCTATATGTTTGCCTATTGTAGGTATTTCATATAGGTGAGAGAATATATTTGTCCTTTCGTGATTGACTTACTTCACTCAGCATATTTTCAAGGTTGTAGCATGTATCAGGGTTAGTCTATTTTCTTTCTCACTATCTTATTCAACATTTGCATTTTCATAGAGTTGTTTTCATCTTTTTCAAAATCATTTTTTCCGAATAAATGAATTTAAAACATTTATTATAAGACATGTATAGTAGAAGACAAGTATCAAAAAAACCAAACCCATTGCCATCAAGTCGATTCTGACTCATAGAGACCCCATAGGGCAGGGTAGAACTGCCCCATATGGTTTCCAAGGAGCACCTGGTGGATTTGAACTGCCTAGTGGATTCGAACTGCTGACCTTTGGTTAGCAGCCATCGCTCTTAACCACTACAACACAAGGATTTCCAAATAGACAAGTATAGGTACAGAGATATATAGCTGAGCTGCAGGAAAAAAGAGCAGATAGGGAAGAAACTAGTTGTCATGGAAAAATCTCTAATCTATTTAGAATTTTAATTCAGATGTTGAAAAGCTCAAATGTTTGATAAACACAACATATGCTTTGCATCTAACAGTATTTCATTAAGTAGAAGTTAAGTAGGTGTGGGGAGGTCAGCAGTGGCTCAGTGGTACAATTCCTGCCTTCCATGCCAGAGAACCAGGCTCGATTCCCGGCCAATGTACTTCATGAGCAGGTTGGGGGCCAGCTTGGCTAGGCGGCAGCAAACAACAGTAACAGCAAGTTAAGTAGGTAGGCAAAAAAAAAAAAAAAGTTATTTCCTTCCCATCCTAGCTGTTGTATTTGCTTGAGGGAAAGATGGAAGGCAGGGATAAAAGAAAACAAGTCCAAATCATATAAAATAGAGGTAAAGACATTTTTATATTTATTGTTCTGTACTTTGCAGCATACAGAGCCCCGGTGGTGCAGTGGTTAAGTGCTTGCCTGCTAATCACCAGCTGCTCCTTGGAAACCCTACAGGGCAGTTCTACTCTGTCCTATGGGATTGCTATGAGTCAGCATCGACTGGACGGCAACGGGTTTTTTTTTTTAGTGTTTTGCAGCATACAGAGTGCTTTTCCATACATTATCTCATTTAACTTTCCCAATTTTAAAAGAAAAAATACTTATTTTACAGTTTATAGTTTGCAGAAACCAAGTCTAGGAGAAACTAAGTAAACTATGAATCATAATAAGTAAATAAGCAAACAAAATACTAGTACCTTGGAAGCACTGGTGTTTACAGTGTTAAGAGGCTGATGATTCTAGTAATCTATTTATTTTCCCAAACAACATAAGCGCTGACTCAACCTTCAGTACAATAGCTACTATAACACATTAAGCTATACAGTGATATAGCTCAGAAGTCATAAAAAAAATTGCCATCAAGTCAATTCCAACTCATGGCAACCCCATGTGTTACAGAGTAGAACTGCTCCATAGGGCTTTCTTGGCTATAATCTTTATGGAAGCCGATTGCCAGGCCTTTCTTCCGCAGAGCCACTAGATGTGTTCAAACCACGAACCTGTAGGTTAGCAGCTGGTCACAAACGACTTGCACCACCCAGTCATGTATAATATATGCTGTTACCAACCAATATTCTATTTGGAATAATTACCGCCTTTTGGTTCCTTGGCCAATCCATTCAACTGTAATACTTCAGCAAAGAGAACTGTATTTTTTAGGCAAATAATATGAGCCTTCCACCCTTGTTTGCCAACAGCACCCTCCCCTCCAAGGCATTTTTGAAAACTGCTATGCTATATATATATATATTTTTACAGCAACATGTAAAAAAAATTGGCATAGTGGTGCTTATGAAAATACCTTGTGGATAGAGGGCATGGTTGGCAAATAAACATAGAAGGTGCCCGTTTTTCACGTAAAAATATGGTACTCAAAGAGAAGTGAGATATTTGTAAAGAAACTAGGCCAATTAGATTTCTTCTTTAACTGGAAAATTTTGTTTCCTGTCACACAAAACAATCGTTACATCTCGGAAAACTGTGGCATAATAGAAAGCTTGTTTAAAATCAATAACACTCAGTAAATGAACAAAACTTGGCTTTACCAGGCATTATATAAAAATTAAATTAAAGTACAACATACTTTTTACTTGTACAATATGATTACCTTTTTTTTAGAAGCTATTTTATTGTGTTTTAGGTGAAACTTTACACAGCAAATTAGGTTTCCATTTAACAATTTTTTTTTAATTGTACTTCAGGTGAAGGCTTACAGAACAAATAGTTTCCTGTGAAACAGAAGCACACATGTTATTTTATGACGTTGATTAACAACCCCACAACATATCAACCCTCTAACTTCTCAACCTTT
>NW_004444048.1:8512847-8532113 GCF_000243295.1 Trichechus manatus latirostris | reverse complement strand
GCCTACTGGAACCATCCTGTCCTGTTTTTGTAAATGTTTTGATATTGTCTGCTGTCTTGGGGGCATTCAGTAGTTATTGTTGTCGTTTATTGATTGTAGATTTGTTTCTTTCGTTCCTTTTTTTAAAAAAAAAATTGACTATGTCTGAGCAGGCGGACTGTGTGTTCTTTGTTGTTTGCTCGTCTGTGGGCACAATAGTTTTCACCTCCTTCTCCAACTGGCAGGGTCAGTCACTCAGATATGGTACGGCAGGGCATGTCTAGCTGAAGAGGAGTTACTGGGACGGGTTGTTTGTGGCACTTACTACAGCTACCAGAGCGGGTCTGTAATCAGTGCAGGGCAGGTTCCAAGTAGGCTGTGCCTGTGCTGCTTGGTGGTGTGATGTCAAGCACACAGTGCAGGTAGGCAGGATGTGGTGGGGAGATTGTTATGTGTGGCGCTAAGATGGATATGGGAGAGAGGAGAGAGGAACAGGAGCCAAAAACATACAAACAAGAAAGAATGCTAGGGGAGCTTGCTGTTGGAGTGGAGAGATGAGAGACTATAAAATGGAGAAAAACAGAAAGGGGAAGAGGAAGAAAAGAAAAAAATGAATAAATAAAAATCAGAAAGGTTAAAGAACCGCAAAGTTCCCAGGGATCCCACCAGTGCAGCTATGAGGTTTGGGGAAGTCACTCTCAGGTGTTTCAGTACAGCCTGGCTAGAAGGCGTAGAAGTATACAATGCCAGGTATTCAGGGAACAGAAAGAGAAGGAAGATATAGAGAGACGAGAAACTGAGCAATGAAGAAAGACAAAAAGGGAAAACGAGGAAAAAGAAAACAAAACAAATTAAAAAAAAAAAGAACAAGAAAGGTCCCCCCAAAAACAGAAAAAAAAACCAACGAAAAAAGAAATGCCCTCAGGGATCCCTCTGCATGTCTGTGGAAGCCGAAGGGGAGTCTCCTTGCCACGCAGCTCCTCCTGGCCAGAAAAGGCTCCCAACTCAACAAAAGGAAAAGAAAACAAACAAACAATTCAAAACAAACAAACGAACAAAAGCCCCGGGATCCCACCAGTGCGGTAGCCCAGACTGGGAAGCAGCTCCACTCTTGAATGGAGCTCCGCAGCCCCTCAGGAAGAAGCAAAGATGGCACACGGAGCCAGGCACTCAAGCGAAAGGAGGGGGAGATGGCGAGAGGCAAGCAAGAAATCAAAAGAAGCAGAAAAAAAAAAAGCAACACCAGCAGCCAACAAATGGCACTCAGAGAGCCAGCTAGTGTGGAGTGGTGTTTCTGGACAAGAGAGTGTGTCCGCGGGAAGCAGAGGGGGCCGAGTGTGGGTGAAGAAGGGTAGAGAGTGGGAAAGCGTACATCACAAATTACCGGCGCTCTGCAGCTCCTCAGGAAGAAGCAAAGATGGCGCATGGAGCGAGGCACTCGAGTGAAAGGCGGGGGAGATGGCAAGAGGCAAGGAAGAAATCAAAAGAAGTGGAAAAAAGCAACACCAGCAGCCAACAAATGGCACCCAGAGATCCTCCCGCTCGGGTGTGTGGAATCCAAGCAGCTGGCGCTTCCCAGTCAAGAGACTGTGGCCGCGGCAAGCAGAGGAGGCCGAGTCAGGGTGAAGAAGGGTGGGGTGTGGGAAAGTGCACACCGCAAATTACTGGTTGTTTCGTCTCCCGCTGGACACTCCGTGAGGCTGCTTTCTCGTACCCCCTGTTTGCTGGTCTCCGATAGAAGTCCAAGATGGTGGATCCACGCTGCGTTAGCTGGTAGGGGACCTCTGCACGAATCTCTCCTTGCTCTCTGTTCTCTGAGTTTTCTCACTCCATTTGGTGCTTGGCCGAGTTCTTTATCTCTTCATTTGATGTTTTAGGGATTCAGGATTCTTGTATTCTCTGTTCGGCTTAGTTTTTTGGATCTTTGCTGTGGAGGGACAGCATGGTGCTTCTGCCTAGAGTGCCATTTTGCCGGCACTCTCCCCCATTTAACAATTTTTATACAAATTGTTCTGTGACATTGGTTACAATTTTCACAATATGTCAGCATTCTCATTATTTCCATTCTATTTCCATTGATCAAGCTCTCCTGCCCCTCCTTGCCTCCTCATCTTCGTTTTTGGGTAAATGTTAACTGTCTGGTCTCATATAATTGATTATTTAAGGGAGGACATTACTCATGGGTGATATTGTTTATTTTATAAGCCAATCTATTATTTGGCTGAAAGGTGACCTGCAGAAATAGTTTCAATTCCAAGTTCAAAGGGTATCTTAGCGTGATAGTCTCAGGAGTTCCTCTAAACTCTATTGGTCCAGTAAATTTGGCCTTTTTTAGGAATTTGAAATTTGTTCTACATTTTTCTCCCATTCTAGCTGGGATTTTCTATTGTGTCCCTGGTCAGAATGGTAGGTAGTGGGCACCATCGTGTTCTCCTGGTCTTGGGTTAGAAAAGGCTGTGGTTCCTGTGGACTATTAGTCCTATGGTCTAGTTTCTTCTCTGAGTCTTTGGTTACCTTCATTATCTTTTGCTCCAGATGAGTAGAGACCAATAGTTGTATCTTAGCTGGCCACTCACAAGCTTTTAAGATCCAGATGCTACTCACCAAACTAGGATGTAGAACATTATCTTTATGAGCTATGTTATGCCAGTTAACTGAGTTGTCTGATGAGACTATGGTCCTAAGCCTTTTAACCCAGTAAACTGGGTATATGGATATGTCTAGGAAGTCTCCATAACTGGCCCCGTATGTGCTTTATTATATATATGAATATATATGCAGCACACTCAAACGTGTATACACATATGCCTACCGATACACCTATACATGCACATGCATGTACTCATGTATGCCTTGCTGTACACATTTATGTATACATATATACCTCTGTAACCCCATTTGTATTTTTTGGTTGTTATTACTGTTGTTGCAAAATTGTGTATGTTATAGTGTTTACTAAAATTGTCCCTTATTCTTGTGTACTTCTTAGTGTTTTCATTTGCCTTGGTCAAGTTGTGCAGACTTCATCCATGTTGGGTATTGCTTTTCCCATCACCAAAAATAACAAGTGTCCACTATCTAGAAAGTTATTCTCCCTCCCTCCCTCTCAACCATCAAAGTTGGTAACCATTAAAGAATGTTGCTATCTGTGTGTATACTTATTCTTGACTTTTTATAAATGTGAGATCATACAATACTTATCATTTTCTGATTGACCTAGTTCACTCTGCATAATGTCCTCCAGATTCATCCATGTTATAAGATGTTCTAAGGACCCATCATTATTCTTTATAGTTGCATAGTATTCCATTGTATGTATGTACCACATTTGTTTATTCATTCATCTGTTGATGAGCACTTAGGTTTTTTCCATCTTTTTGCTATTGTGAATAATGCTGCAGTGAGCATAGGTGTGCGTATGTCTATTCTTATATCTCTAAGATATACATATACAGCTAGGAGTGGAATTGCTGGATCATAAGGAAGGTATTTCTATTTCTAGCTTTCTTTTAACTGTACTTTAGATGAAGGTTTACAGAACAAACTAGCTTCATATTAAACAATTAGTACACATATTGTTTTGTGACATTGGTTACCATCCTCTATTTCTAGCTTCTTCAGGAGGAGCCATACCATTTTCCATAGTGGTTGTACCATTTTACAATCCCACCAGCAGTGTATAAGAGTTCCAATCTCTCCACAACCTTGCCAGCATTTGTTGTTTTCTTTCTCTCTCTCTCTCTTTTTTTTGATCAGTGCCATTTTTGCAGTGGTGAGATGAAACACAACATACTTTTGACTCTATTATTTTTAAGCAGTAACCTTAACCAAAGGGCCATAGGCTGGAGTCTCAAAGCAAAGAAAGGATTAGATAACTAGGTCATACAGAGATTATTGCAGTTGATAAAATTGACATGACTGAAGTTTAGATGTATGTTTTATTTCAAATTTGCACAATCTGTTCAAAAGTTACGAATGTCATCAATTTTTCATTTTTCAAGCTATTTGTAAGTAATTTCACTGTTCAAGTAAAATCGTATTATGTGCTCTAGTTTGCAGTTTCCTTTCTGAGAGTACATACTCTGATTTACTTGTCATATTTTCATTTTCAGACTTTATTTAACTTAACTATGCTAAGATGTTTATTTGCTATTTCCTTTTGAGTGAAAAAAAATCAGAGAGAAAAACATGATGTTAAGGATTGAATTGTATCCCCCCTCAAAATGTGTGTCAACTTGGCTAGACCATGATTCCCAGTATTGTGTGGTTGTCCACCATTTTGTGGTCTGATGTGATTTTCTTAGGTATTGTAAATCCTAACCTCTATGATGTTAATGAGGCAGGATTAGAGGCAGTTATGTTAACGAGGCAGTTATGTTAACAAGGCAGAACTCTCTCTACAGAATTGTTGTATCTTGAGTCAATCTCTTTTGAGAAATAAAAGAGACAATCGAGTAGAAAGGAGAGGGACCTCATACCACCAAGAAAGAAGAGACAGGAGAAGAGTGCATTCTTTGGACCCAGGTCCCTGTGCTGAGAAACTCCTAGATCCAAGGGAAGATTGATGACAAGGACCTTCCCCCAGAGCCGACAAAGAGAGAAAGACTTTCCCTGGAGCTGGCACCCTGAATTTGGACTTCTAGCCCCCTAAACTGTGAGAAAATGAACTTCTGTCTGCTAAAGCCATCCACTTGCAGTGTTTCTGTTATAGCAGCATTAAACATCTAAGACACATGACTATTAAAAAAAAACCAAAAAACCAAAACAAACCACCTATAAAACTGTAGTTTTTCAGGACTGAAAAATACCCTAGGTAAACTCTGTCTTAGGGTGTGGAACTCTACTCTCACTGTGTTATCCTCTCCCCTGCTTGCTGCCCTGTTCCTCCCTGGAAAGTAATGATCAGTCAACTTAGCCTGAACTCAGCTAATGTTATAACATGCGTGACTCAGGATAGTTCCGTCCTGTTTATTTGCCAACAAGTTTTATAGTAAAACCATGACAGATGAGTCAGGGAATGAGTCCTTCTAAACAAATGACTGTTCTGATAGTTGAAGTTTAACCCCATAAGTGCCAGAAGGTGCAGAATTTATCTAATAAAATTCTCTTTTAAAGGCTCTATCACCCTTCTTTAGGAGTCCCTGGGTGGTGCAAATGATTAAGTGCTTGACTACTAACTGAAAGGTGGGCAGTTCAAACCCACCCATTGTGCCACGAATCCGTTGTGGCAGGATTGACAGGAGACTGCTTTGGTGACTCGGAAAGTAAATTGGATTGGGAATAAGAAGCCCTAGTTTACATTTTAACTGTGACACTTTCTGCCTGTGTGGCTGGGATTTATGGCTGTGCTTTAGTTTCTTTTCCTATAAAAGTGGGGTCAATAGCATATCTCACTAGGCTGCTGTGGGAAATGCTGAGATGATTTTTGTAAAGGTTTCCATGGCCATGCCTGCGACATTCTGTATAACAAATATTGTTGTTTCTCTTTGGAACCTGTTGTTGTTGTGTCCCATCAAGTGCTTCTGACTCATAGTGACCCTATATGACAGAGTACAACTGCCCCATAAGGTTTCTTAGGCTGTAATCTTTACAGGAGCACAGTGACACGTCTTTTCTCCTGTAGAGCAGCTGGTGGGTTCAAACCAATACCCTTTCGGTTAGCAGCCAAGTGCCTAACCATTGCACCATCAGGGCCCCTTCCTTGGAACCTACCCCTTCCTATACCTGGCTTGTTTTAGGGCCCTTTGATCTTTCATGTGGCGATGGAGGAGAGCCCATGCATCCTCTGAGGGCCTATGAACTTTGACTCAGTTGTCTCCACAGGCTAATGAATCCATGCCAGGCTGAAGCATCCAGCTCTCCATCTCTCCTATGGCTTTCTCATCATCCAAAAAAGAATTTTCTTCACTGCTGTCAATGACTTTTGATCTGCTCCTATCAATTAAAATGTCATCCATTATTTCTTTATCACTAACCAGAATGAACACTCTAGTCATATTTTGTCTCCATATGTTTCCCCCACACTGTATATTCTTGGATGTGAAGGACAAGTGATCCGCTCCATTTCAAAAATGCAGGAATGGTCTTCGTCGAGGCTCATTCCAAAGTCTGCCAAATCCTTCACCATCCAAAGCAGATGACTATCACAGACATCAAACCAGTTTTCTCTAAGCAGTGAAGTCCTATGAACTCTCACAACTGACCAACCAGGTCTCCCTTCTAGGATAGAGCCCCACACTATGGGAGTGGAATCGAAACTCACCAGGACAGGGGCAACAAAAGGGAAGGAAAGAGAAGATCTAGACAGAGTAGGAGAGCTAGGAAATCTCAGTACTCTATACACACACAAAAACCAGAGAGGAAGTGCTTCGAAAGCTGCCCTGAACTGTTCCTCATTCTGAAAGTTCAGGAAAACTAATTTCTCATCAAAACATAATAGTACTGATTGGACTGGACTGTGGGACATAAAATGATACTCGTGAAGAGTGTGTTTCTTAGCTCAAGTAGGTACATGAGACTAAATCGGCAGCTTCTGTCTGGAGGTGAGATGAGAAGGCAGAGAGGGTGAGGAGCTGGTTGAATGGACATGGGGAATCAGGGGTGGAAAAGAGGAGTGTGCTGTCACAGTATGGGGAGAACAATTAGGGTCACATAACAATGTATGTATAAATTTTTGTATAAGAGACTAACTTGAAATGTAAACTTTCACTTAAACTACAACAACAAAAAAACATAATAGTACTGAGAGCAAACCCCATGCTAAGTTATTATAAAAAAAGAATGAGCAGCAGAATACCATCTACAGAGACAGTGAAAACACAACTCAAAGATGTGTGCACAAACCAGATAAGAACTGTAACCTATTTCAAGATGGGCTAGAAGATATTTAAAATGATACAAGACATGCAAGAAGAACATAAATCAGAATTAGAAAAACACAGAAATGAGGTGACTGAATTCAGGGAAGAATTAGAAAAAAAGAAAAATATCAGTTTAGAGATGAAGACTGAGCTAGTAGGAACGCAAGAGCAAGTACACAGAGCAGGTAATGCCTTAGGAGAAAAGGCAAGTATAAAGGAAGAAATTTTAAAAATAAAAAAAGGAGTTAATAAGGAAATATTACTTATTTATTATGTTTTGTTTTTATTTTAAGAAATATTTTTTAGTTCAATTTACAAATTAAAATCTGTGAGTCTCATGTGTATATGTGCGTCATTCATTCATTCAACAAATATTTATTGTATGCCTTCCAGTGTCTGCTACTGTCCTATGTGCTGTGATAGCTGCACAAAACGAAAATATCTGCCCTTCTAGTGGAGGGAGGCAGACAAGTTACAACCCAATAGGTAAGTATATTAAAGGATAATAAGAACTGTGGAGAAAAATCAGCCAAGAGGGAGTGAAGTGCAGGGGGGTGGTCCAAGAAGGACTCATGGAGAAGGTGACAGATGTCCTGAAACCTGAAAGAAGTGGGATGAGCTATGCAGATATCAGGGAAAAAACACATTGGGTGTGGGAACTGTGCCTGGCCTGCTCCAGGAGCCGAGCGTGCGGAGCTGAGGGGGCAAAAAGAGAGCGGTAGGCGAGGGGGACGGAGAGGGAACAGGGCAGACTTAGCAGAGTATGGGGACCAATATCAGAGCTTTGGTTTCACTCAGGATGAAGTGGGGCAGGTGGAGAGCTCTGAGTCTGGGAGTGACATGAACTGAGGATCCCTGAGGTGGCTGTGGTGAGAACTGACAAACTGAAAGCAGGACAAATGTGGAAAGGGGGAGACCAGTGGAAGTTACTGCAGTGCCAGCCAGGGATAATGGTGGCTCCAAAGGGGGAGAAGGAGTAGCAGTGGAGTGCAGAGAAATAGATCACATTCTAAATGTAGTAATAGCTAACACAGGGAATTTACTGGTTAGCACCAGACATTTTTCTAAGTGCTTCCTACAAATTACTGGATCTAATTCTCACATAAACTCTGTGAGATAGCTAATACCCCCACCTTCATTTTTGCTGAGTATCTAAATAACACACTGTCAAAATTGCCATACTGACTCACAAGAGATCATCAGCTAAGCTAATTTTTGATATGAAAGAGTGGTATGAGGTTTAAAAAAAAGTCATTTTCAGAAAAAGTTATCAGTGTTTTGATGTCAAAATTCAGTCTGTAGGTGTAATCACCATGGAACTTAAAATAAACTCTAGTTTATTTTTTAATGAAATAATGCTTCTTGGATTTAATGGACAAAGCTACCATACTTAATTAATATAACATGTAAGATGCAAGGAAACCCAGGTGGCGTAGTGGTTAAGTGCTATTGCTGCTAATCAAAAGGTCGGCAGTTTGAGTCCACCAGGCTCTCTTTGGAAACTCTATGGAGCAGTTCTACTCTGTCCTAGAGCGTCGCTATGAGTTGGAATGGACTCGATGGCAGTGGGTTTGGTTTTTGGTTTTTTGGTATGATAAGAATGTACTTTCCTCAACAAGAAAATACAAAATAATATCAAGTTTCTAGTTTAGCTATGATAAATGATTATCAGGCTCTAAATGTGAGCACCAATAATAGTAATAACACCGTTCCAGCAGAAGAACACGTATCCATGGGTTGAACCAGGGCAACAAATGGCACTGGAATTTTAATTCTTTCCAAAAATGTATGACAGCTGGTATCTAAGGCCACCTGTAGTTATCAAAGTTATTTTAAAAGTGCATTCAAAAAAAGCTGCGTAAATAAGCTGGTGTCTTCTTCCTACTCAGTGGGTCCTCATGTTTTACAATGTTCAAACTACACAGGCTTTGTTGAGCACCCTTTATTAGCAAACGTAATAAAATAGTCTTATTGAATGCGTGTAAAATATCATTGAACAGTAGGTTAATTTTCACCTGCAATTAGCTTTTGTTGTGTTTCATTACATCTCTAATGATACAATGTTTCTTCAATATTCACCCATATATTTCTTTTTGAAATAAGTATTTTCCTTATTGAAAAAATACACACTGAAATCTTATGGCATTTCCTTGAGGAGTTCCAGTTGTCCACACAGGAAGGATGATGACGTATCTATATGAATGGACATTGTTATCATAACAAGTCTTTATACATTAAATCGATTTTAATAGCAACAATGTCAGTCCTTTCCTTTTCTAAGTTTTAGTGAATTAAACAGTGGGATAGGGTTTCTTTTGTAGAGAAGAATTAAAAGCATAACCTTTCTTTTTAGTTATGCCAATAGAAAACATGGTCAGGATCTTTTTTTTATTGTTGTAAAAATATAGATAACATAATATTTGCCAATTCATCATTTTTCATGTGTACAATTCAGTGACACCAATATTCAATCCTTTTGGGCACAGTTTTCTTTCTGTTCAAAGTTTTCTGTTTAAAACATCCACAAAAGACATACCAGGGGCAGACAAAGTCACTCTAAGAGTCCCATGGCCATCCAAGCACACTTGAGTCTCCTGCAGGGCAAGGTAATGTACCAGGCAATATTGGGGGAGAATATGAGTCTTAGTTGATTTACTGTATTTGTTGTGCGGAAACCATACCTGTGAAGAAGAAAATGACTATCTGGGTAACTGCAGATCTCAGCTCTTTTATCAGGATGGAATCCTGCACACCGCTGATACACATGCACCTGGGGCACGTCAGAAACCCTGGTGGCGTAGCGTTCAAGAGCTCCGGCTGCCAACCGAAAGGTTGTTAGTTCGTATCCACCAGGCGCTCCTTGGAGACCTTGTGGGTGGAGCAGGTCTACTCTGTCCTATAGCGTCGCTGTAAGTGCAGAATCGCTTGGACGGCAATGGGTTTGGGTTTGGGTTTGGTTTTGGTTTTGGGGGCACATCAGCCAATCATAGGGTATTACGGGTGTGGCACTGGGTGTGGCACGGGTTTATGGGAGTGGAGTGGGAGGAAGGACATCTAGGGGAACAAATATTCAATGGAACATGGCGTAATATGCTGTTGACTGACCTGACTCACTCGGCAGTGGTAAAACTTATTTTGTATTTCCAGGGGCAGGGTTTTCTATGACCAGCTAAAAATAATCAATCAATGGTGTTTTCAGTCACCTCATATGCATGTGAAAGCTGGACGATGAATAAGGAAGACCCAAGAAGAGTTGCTGCCTTCGAATTGTGTTGTTGGCGAAGAATATTGAATATACCACGGACTGCCAAAAGAATGAACAACTCTGTCTTGGAAGTAGTAGGACCAGAATGCTGCTTAGAAGCAAGGATGGCGAGACTACGTCTCACATACTTGGACGTGTTATCAGGAGGGATCAGTCCCTTGAGAAGGACATCATGCTTGGTAAAGCAGAGGGTCAGCGAAAAAGAGGAAGACCCTCAACGAGATGAATTGACACAGAGGCTGCAGCAATGGGCTTATGCATAAAAACCATTGCGAAGATGGCATAGGACCGGGCAGTGTTTCGTTCTGTTGTACATAGCGTCGCTTAGAGTCGAAATCGACTCTATAGCACCTAACAACAACAACAACAACAGTAATCATCATGCAGTGAGTCTGAATAGTAGCAGAAACAGTAGTTTTTATTGCTTTACCTCTAGTAAGTACATTTCACCTATAATTGTTGTTGGGTTCTGTTGAGTCAAGTTTGACTCATAGCTACCCCATGTGAAGGAGTAGAACTGCCCCATAGGGTTTCTAGGCTGTAATCTTTAAGGGAGCAGATTGCCAGGTCTTTCTCCCCCAGAATTGCTTTGTGGGTTCAAACCACCAAGCTTTCAGTTAGCAGCCCAACACTTAACCATTGCACCACCAGGGCTTCCTTCACCTATAGTAGAAGCTCTTTTAGTCAATTTCCACTTAAATAAGACATAAGATTACTGGACATCATCCAGTCCGTCTGTGAAAATTACTGAGTCGTGCCCTAACAAACCTGCCCTGCTCTTTAGCAACCCTGTACACCTGTGCTGCCACTCGTTGAGTAGGTTGCTAAAAGTCAGTTGTGTTTATTCCCAAATTTATTTCAGTTGTACTTTTTATTGTAATTGCATGATTTAATAAAACATTCTGTAAATGGACAAAATATGAGTGTGAGAAGAGTTGTCATGTCTATGACAGCCAATTAAATGCTCTGGAAAGATTAAAAAAGTGAAATCTAGCCCCACTCCCCCCACCAAATATGCAACTAGGTGTCAAGACAACTTCAAAAGACTGGTGGAAAGAAATCATAAAACTCTTAGATTCTCTACTCAACCTTCTTTGCAAGTATCTTTAAATTTTCATTCTACTTTAAAGATATCACAGTTGATAATAATCAGATGATGCATTTTGGGTATGATTTATGAGAGTATGATGATTTAGTTTTCTAATCAGTGGGCTCTTAATAAAAGGCCTTGGACTGACTTTATGGATGAATGAATGTACATTTTTATGTTTAGATTAAAATAAAATGTTCAAGGGTTGTATTTTTTTTTTTTTTAATGATTTTCCACTTTTAACTAACTTTTGAAGTTAATCAACCAACTTTTGGCCACTTAAAAGTTCACCAAAAAGGCTTCTGCTGTACTTTATACTATGTCTCCTTTTGGGTTTATTGGATGAGGCATTTTTGGGGGGTTCTTGTGTAGGAAGAGCTGCGTAGTTGGACTATCTCTGGACTTTCTGCTCCCATCGCGTCAGATGGGATGGTAGAGACCTTCCCCAGGGTAACTGAATGATCAGAAAGCTGTGGAGGCATATGGCAGATTGACCAGAGGTTTTCTGATTTTCCAACATATATAATGCCAAGCCTTATGGCACCTACAATAGGTATAACTATGCAGCTGTCCCGCACAGCAAAGCTAACACACACCTGTGTTTGTTGAGGATTTAAGAGAAGTGTTTTGGTTTAAAAAATTTTTTGAAAAGTTTTTATGATTCGTGTTTTAAATTGAAACTGTAACCTTAGATGCAGAATTTTTCCAGGGGAGGCCTCTCCACACTATACAAATATATTAAGTGAGCTATGACAAAAGAAGGTCAGTGAAAAAGAGGAAGATCCTCAAAGAGATGGATGGACACAGTGGCTGCAACAAGGGCTCAAACATAGCAATGATTGTGAGGATGGCACAGGACCGGGCACTGTTTTGTTCTGTTGTACAGTTGCTGTAAGTTGGAACTGACGCCATGGCACCCAACAACAATGACAATAATAACACAAGAAAAGTGAGAAGAGGTAATTCTGCAATACTGGAAAAATAAAAATTTAAAAGATGCAAAGTAGTCATGTCGTATATAATTACCAATTTAATGTTGGACTATTCTGAGAAATATAAGCCAGCCAAAGAGTGATTAACCTGTTCCAAACAAAACCTGTTGCTGCTGACTTGATTCCGACTCCTAGCGACCCTACAGGACAGAGTAGAACTGCCCCATAGGACTTCCAAGGAGTGGCTGGTGGATTTGAACTGCTGACCTTTTGGTTAGCAGCCGAGTTCTTAATCACTGCACCACCAGGGCTGGTAATAAATACATTCAAATGACTTACTTCACTATTGCTTTTGGAATCTGTACAGTCTTTACAACTGTAAGAGATTGGCGGAACTGGTTTCAGATTCTTTAACCCTGCATTTCTACATCATTCTTTCTTGCTGTGCACAAATATGGAAAAAATTAGATACAATGACTAATTATTGACTAATAATTGGGTGTGGGGTGGGGGGGGAAGCACCTCAGAGGGGAAGGAATTCCTCCCTTGGCAAGTTTCTTGTAAAATTAACAATATCAAAATAAGGGTAATCTTCTGTCACTTAGGATAAATAATCATCAAAATAGTGAATAGTCCTGGTATTTTTTTCCTTTCTCTCTAATGCCAAAAAAGAGTTACAATTTATGTTTCCAAAGACACCCATATCCCTTGAATATTCACAACCGGGGCCTTCACATAGTAAGGAAATTTTCATATCAGCCAGTGTTTTGAGCCCAGTCTGAGAGAATAAATATTTCACCAATCACTATGCAGTATATTTGTAGTTTTAATCGCTTTGCTTTTCATTTCTCGAGAGACATGTTTCTCACAAAGACACAGTTACTAAAACAATACTTATTTTTGTTGTTTCACTGGAGATAAGCTCAAAGTACCCAACTACCATAATCCTTTAAAATCAACTGCCAGTGAATCATGCTCACTATATACCCTTATCCCAAACGCATTAAAGTAGGCCTTGTTTTCCTGCTTGAGCCGAACAAAAATAGACTTTAAGAATGAAAAATAAAATACTAAACCATTTCCTTTCAGCTTGTATTTTCCAGGTATACTTGTTGCTGTTCTTGGTGCCATTGAGTCAGTTCCGACTCATAGTGACCCTACGTACAACAGAATGAAACACTGCCCAGTCCTGCGCCATCCTCACAATCGTAATGCTTGAGCCCTTTGTTGCAGCCACTGTGTCGATCCATCTGGTTGAGGGGCTTCCTCTTTTTCACTGACCCTCTACTTTACCAAGCATGATGTTCTTCTCCAGGGACTGATCCCTCCTGACAACAAGTCCAAAGTATGTGGGACACAGTCTCGCCATCCTCGCATCTAAGGAGCATCTTAGCGCTTGTTTTCTCCCCGCAAGAAAGCTACGTAAAATCGTTAAAAGTTAATCCGTTGTTACAGGCAAAATATACCTGATCTGTGCCCCTTAAGTTTAAAATGATATTTTCTGATGGCTAAAGTGGAATATTTTAAGAATGTAAAAACTGACATAATTTCACCAGCCTAAGACAGACCTGAAAACTTTTGGTGAACTGTCTCCCAGCAAAAGAGTATGACTGTTTAATAAACTTTGACATGTCTTCTGCTCCTCAACCAAAGCACGAGGGTTTGTTCTGAATTTCCCTCTGGAACTTTCATTTCTTGTGGTTTTGGATAAGTTTTGGGTGGCTAACTTTTTGGGTACCATTTTAGGTTGTTGGTCATACTAACTATTTAGTCACAATTCAGACTATTTTAGTCAGAATATATACTGGTGCAGAATACTGTTCAAAAAGACAATTAAAAACAAAATCCCAGGAGCTCTAGGATGATCATTTTTTTCAACCAAGCTTTAACAACATCCTGATAAGAGCTTTAGAAAACATACCCTTAATATTGTAAGCAAAACGTACTGTTCTATTATATGTACCTGTTAAGGAGCCCTGGTGGCTCAGTGGTTAAACACTCGACTGTTAACTAAAAAGTCAGCAGTTCAAACCCACCAGTGGCTCCACAGAAGCAAAAACCTGGCAATCTGCCCCTGTAAAGATTACAGCCTAGGAAACCCTATGGGGCAGTTCTACTCTGTCCTATAGAATTGCTGTGAGTTGGAACTGACAACAACATGTATCTATTTGTATATATATTTCAAGTTTTTACTTGAAACTATATTAGAACTATATTAGAAAACTCAATCAAATGTGGGCCATCTGAGGTGATATGAAATACTGCTGAAAAGGTTCCTATGAGGATCACAGTATTCAATACAGGAGAGAATTCGCCTCGCTTTATCGTAATCTCATGTGTTTTATATTTATAACACCCTTGAGGGCTAACTGAAAGGTTGGAGGTTGAGTTCACCAACAGGTGCCTTGGAAGAAGGGTCTGGTGGCCTACTTCAGAAAAATCAGCCATTGAAAACCTATGGAGCACAGTCCTATTCTGACACACATGGGGTTGCCATGAGTCAGAATCAACTCACCGACAACTGGTGTGTGTGCTGTAATGGTTAAAACGGTTAAAATAAAATTCTAATGTCTATCCAGGAAAAATTCTGTCTATCTAAATGTAAAGAATGCTTGGTAAGAGGTAGGTTGCAAAGACAACCTAGACTAGAAGATCACCATCTTCTTAATGAATTTAAAAGGCTTTCTATTACCGCACTGACATGAATCGTTTTTATTAGAATTGATCTTTTACTTCTCTTTTGATGAGCACAGTTACTCTACTTTTTGCTTCAAGTGAAGAATAGGCGAATGGTCTTGTGGAACTGTGGTCCTGGAAATGATCGGAATATTGTTCTGTGATGGCAAGGGGAAGTACTAACATTCATAACAGCCAAGTAGAAGCTGATGGGTGTCTTAGTCATCTAGTGCTGCTATAAAAGAAATACTGTGAGTGGATGGCTTTAACAAAGAGAAATTTATTCTCTCATAGTCCAGTAGGCTACAAGTCCAAATTCAGAGCATCAGCTCCAGGGGAATGCTTTCTCTGTTGGCTCTGGAGGAAGGTCCATGTCATCAATCTTCCCTCGGTCTGGGAGCTTTTCTGCGCAGGAACCTCAGGTCCAAAGGATGCCCTCTGCTCCTGGCACTGCTTTCTTGGCGGTATGAGATTCCTCACTCTCTGCTTGTTTACCTTTCCTTTTATCTCTTGAGAGATAAAAGGTGGTGCAGGCCACACCCCAGGGAAATTGCCTTTACCTTGGATCAGGGATGTGACCTGCGTAAGGGTGGTGTTACAATCCCACCCTAATCTTCTTTAACATAAAATTACAATCACAAAATGGAGGACAACCACACAATACTGGGAATCATGGCCCAGCCAAACTGATACACACATTTTTTGGGGGACATAATTCAATCCAGGACAATGGGGTAACTAAAATCCCAAGAACATACTGCTTTTCCTATTGTATTCTACCTGTAAATGCCCTCTGTAACGTTTTTCCACTATGCTTTTCCAGCCTCTCATTTTATGATGAGCAAGTTGTGAAAAAGAAAATAAAAACAGGATAAATGCAGAACATTCCATGTATCTGTAACTTCTAAGGTTATTTTTCTTTACAGAGACAGGCTTCTAAGTTTGCTTTCTTGATGCTCTTGATTAGTATTTTTAAAGGTTTTAATTGAAATATACAATTTTTGACACATTTACTCTACAAGGAAATGTAAAGGTCATAAATTATTTTGGTAGATCCAAAACTGTTATTATAATTACAACAACCTCAGAGTCTAGATTATAATTAAAACTCTCCTTTATAATTAAAACTCTGCTGGCGTAGTGATTAGGAGCTACGGCTGCTAACCAATAGGCTGGCAGTTCAAAGCCACCAGCTGCTCCTTGGAAACTCTATGAGGCAGTTCTACTCTGCCCTATAGGGTCACTATGAGTCAGAATTGACTCGATGGCAACAGGTTTGCTTTTTTTTTTTTCAATTTAGAATCTTAATTCACATTTCTTACACTGCTTTGCTGTCGAACTGTGAAAATGTTAGAAAAACACCTTCTGCTATTTGTATCTTCAGGTCTTAAAAATATCAAATTATTCTTTTGACATTACTGGACAACAGATCAGAAAGAAACCCCCAAATTCCAGGTAAGAAAACAAACATATTTAAAAAAAATAGTAGCGTTTAGAAATCAACTCGTTAGCACGCAACAACAACAGCAAAGCCAGAGGTTAAAAGGAGTTTAAAAGGAAGAATCTGTTTCCCTCTAAGCTTTGGATCCTGCTCTGACCTGCCCCTATTTTTACAATGGCTACACTTATAAGAAGGAGCCCTGGTGGCATAATGATTAAGTGCTCGGCTGCTAACCAAAGGTCAGCGGCTGGAACCCACCATTGGCTCCACAGGAGAGACGACCTGGTGATCTACTCCCATAAAGATTACAGCCTAGGAAACCCAATGGGGGCAGTTCTCTGTCATACAGGTTTGCTATAAGTCAGAAGGGACTCAATAACACACAACAGCACACTTACAAGAGCTAGTTCTTACGGATTGCCTATTATAAATTAAGCTCTGAATTAAGCACTGAATTTCCATGGATTTGTCTCTTTCGTTCTATCAATAGGTAGCATTATTGGCATCCTCATTTTAAAGATGAAGAATCTGAAGCACAGCGAGGATAAGTATTTTTTCCAAGGTTACAAAGCTAGGAAGTGGCTGAGCAGAAATATGAACAAAGCTCCAAGCTCTTACCCATTCTGTTCAATTATTGCCAGCACGTGATCAAAATCAGTTTTGAGGTTGATCCAATGTGTGATGTGAAACCAAACCACCACATGGATATCAACAATGTTAAAATTTTACTATACAGAGATTATATTTATACAGAGAGGTTTGCTACCCTCTTTGGCTTGGAAATTCAGAGGAAAATAGCAAAGAGGAACATGCTTCCTGCAGAGAATAATCTAGGCAAGGAATTTGAAAACTTTTTTTTTTTTGCAAAAGGCCAGTTATTAAATATTTTAGGCTTTACAGACTATACGGTCTCTGTCGTAACTACTCAACTCTGCGGTGGTAGCATGAAAACAGCTATAAAAAACATGTAAACAAATGGATGAGGGTGTGTTCCCATAAAACTTTATTTCCAAAAACAGCTGGAAAACTGGATTTGACCCAAGGGCTGTAATTTGTCAACTCCTGGTATGAAATATTATTTTTTGGCCTTAAATTACAGTGAGGTCAACTTCCTCAAGTGCCCATAAACTTTCTCCAAATGAAAGGATAATTGAGTACTGTATTTTTACACAAATAACGTGTACTTTCTGCATTTGTTTGCCAACTACGCCCCACCCCAAGTTATTTTTGTAAGCACACTATGCTAATTTTTTTTATAGCAACATTGCAAAAAATTTGGCACAGCGGCGCCTATAGAAATACATGGGGGGTCAAGGGGGAAGACGTGTTTGGTAAACAAACATAGAAAGTGTGCTTTATTTGTGTAAAAATATAGCATCCTATATGTCTGGGAAGGTTCCTCCTATCCTACTCTCCACTCCTCATCAAGATCATGGATTCTTAACGTGTGGTCATGGACCTGCCTACTCAATTTTCAGACAGTCCATGAACTGAGTATAAAAGAAAAGATATTTTATGTCTTTCTAGGTATTTTGAAGACTCTGGGGAAAAAATCTGATCACATTAGGTTATTTCAGTAACTGCTTTAATCCAAACAAGTGTAAGGTGACAGGGGATATAATTATACCCAGCTGAAGATTGTGCAGTCATCACTGTTTTCAGGATAGGACATTTGAATGGTTTCTTTCTCTTTTTTAGGATTAAAAAAAGACATTTTCATTAAATTTATTTTTATTGTTGTTGAGAATATATAGAGCAAAACATACACCAGTTCAACAGTTGCTACATGTACAATTCAGTGACATTGATTACTTTCTGCAAGTTGTACAATCATTCTTACCCTCGCTTTCTGAGTTACTCCCCCCCGCCCCCGTTAATAGACACTCACTGCCCTCTAAGGTTCCTGTCTAATCTTTCGAGTTGCTGTTGTCAATTTGATCCCAGATAGATGGTTTTAAAAAGAGTATAAAGCTCAAGGCAGATGTTTTTTACTAGTTAAGCTAAACTATTGTTTGGTTTTAAGAAGACTTCAGGGGATATTTTTGGTTTAAGGTTTAGAGATTATCTCAAGGCAATAGTTTCAGGGGTTCATCTAGCCTCCACGGCTCCAAGAAAGTCTGGAGTCCATGAGAATTCTGTTAATAGGAAATTTTTTTAATTTTTATTGTACTTCAGGTGAAGGTTTACAGAACAAACAGTTTCTCATTAAACAGTAGTACACATATTGTTCTATGACATTGGTTAACAACCCCACGACATGTCAACCCACTCCCTTCTCGAACCTTTTTTTTTTTTTTGGTGAAAATATACATACCCAAAGATACACCATTTCAAAAATTTCTACATGCACAGTTCAGTGACATCGACTACGCTCTTCCAGTTGTGCTGCTATTCTCAGTTTAGATGAAGGTTTACAGAACAAAATAGTTTCTCATTAAACAGTTAGTACACATGTTGCCTTATGACAATGGTTAACAACCCCACTACACATCATCACTGTCCTCACTCAACCTTGGGTTCCCTATCACCAGCTTTCCTGTCCCCTTCTGCCTTTTAGTCCTTGTCCTTGGGCTGCTGTGCCTCATTAGTCCCATATAGGAATTTTTTAAAAAGTCCTTGCAGCATGATTAGGAGAGTTTCTCTTTGCTTGCATTGGGTCTAGTTTAGGCTTAAGTGTTCTTTGGTTTGAAACCAGTTGTGTGCTGACATCCTAGCTCCTCTTCTTACCAGCTATGTCAACTTGGGTAAATTACCCACCCTCACTGAGCCTGTGATTACTCATGTGTAAAATGAGTTTATGAAGATGAGGTTAAAATGAGTAAACCGTTGAGCACAGCATCCCCGTGCACGGAAGCCCTCATCAGCAGTATTGGGAAACTTGTTGAGACACAGTCCTGGATTCTTTTTTTTTTTTTTTTTTTTATTACCCAAAATTTTATCAACCAGAAATAAATAAAATATACATTTTAGCACAGTAAGCTTTTTCCTATACATAGGATAGGAACCAATGCTCTAAATTCTTT
>NW_004444048.1:8437019-8504895 GCF_000243295.1 Trichechus manatus latirostris | reverse complement strand
CTGAGTTCTTTATCTCTTCATTTGATGTTCTAGGGTTTCAGGATTGTTGATTCTCTGTTTGGCTTAGTTTTTCAGATCTTTGTTGTGGAGGGACGGCGTGGTGCTTCTGCCTAGACCGCCATCTTGCCGGAGTCCTCAGTCCTGGATTCTTGTGTTTCTTGTGTGTAAGGTTCTTACCAGTAGAACCTGCAGGGGGACCTGTCATCTATTTCTCCTGAAAATACATCAGACAGTGGGATCTCTTTTGTGCAAAGAAGCTCATCTGAAAAGGCTAGAATGTGACCTGAATTTATGTTTTCTCCAGCACAAGGCCTATGCTAAGGCATTCTGTAAGTTTACTCCTAGTATTGCTAAGCAGAACCACCCCACATAATTAGAGAGGCCTCCATGAAGCCATACGTCCTAAAAATGGTCAAGAGGGTTTATAGTTTGGAACAAAGGAGAGAACTGAAACACTGCCTCTGCCAGAACATCATCTTTACCCAAACTGTTGACATTTCTCCTAATTTTCTGGAGCAGATCATGGAGAAGTTGGCAGTTAGGACTTCAACATGTAAGTAAACGAAATTACTGACGTATCTCAGTACAGCTGGCTCCTAGGTTTGGTTCATCATGGCTAATTTGGAATTTACTCATCCTTGGAAGCTTAGTGCAGGCGCAAAAGAAGCATCTTTGAAAGCCTGGCCAAGTACACAGCCTGTACACAGCCCCTGTGCCTGCTTCAGCGTGCTCAGGGGTCTGTCTCCCACCCTGCCAGCCCTTCTAGGGCAGGGACCAGGTTTCATTGTTTTTGCATCTTAGGCCTTAGTTCATAACAATGGTACTAATAGCTTACATTGCTTTCCCGTGTGCCAGACACTTCTCTACGCAGTGCGTGTGTTTTGTCTCATTTTATCCTTGCGCCACCCAATTTACAGATGAAGAAACTGAAGCAAGATGGTTAAGCAACTTGTCCAAAGTCGTGTACCTAGTAAGTGGTGAACCTAGGAAAAGAGGTCAGGAAGCCCGACAGCAGACCTCACATAACCTGAAGCACTATATTTCCCTATACTGCCTCAGAAGCAGTAAACGTTTGTTAAACTTATCCAAACATTGCTCAGGAAGACACATTTATAAAGACATAATGGTTTTGAGGGAATAATAATATACTTAAAGTCTTAGATTCTTAAATGTTATTTCAGAACATAGAATAAAAAAAGATGATAGGTATGGTTTCTAAAAATATTGTCAGCTTCTTTGCACATTAACAAAATCCTTTCACATGCTCTCCACTGGCCTCTCAAAACACAAAGGCTTTCTCATCACACAGGTGTAAAGGTTGTGTTTTAATAATTGAATCCTGACTTACTACACACTCTCTCAAAAAGAACATCACCTTTCTAGATGCAAGGTCAACGTGCTTTCTTTGAATTGCTGGCATCTTCTATGGAGGGTGTGAATTCTATCTTAGTCAGGGTTCTCTAGAGAAACAGACCCAATGAGAGTATCAGGCTGGAGACTCCTGCAGGCTTGTGTCCCAAGCTCCATAGGTCAGGCAATGGGAAGAGTGAGGTGAGAATTCTGCCAAAATACTATAGTCTGGAGGCAGAGCACTTTCTAGGGAACCTCCCTTTTTTGCTCTTAAGACCTTCAACGTATTGATTGATCACATTACACTAGATTACTTTATGGAATTATATTACATTAGATATAAGCTATGTCCCTGGGTGGCACAGATACTTTGTGCTAGACTACTAACCTAAAGGTTGACAGCTCAAACCTACCCCGTGGCTCTGTGGAAGAAAGTCCTGGCGATCTGCTTTCATAAAGATTATAACCGAGGAAACCCTATGGAGCAGTTCTACTCTAACACATGGCGTCACCATGAATTGGAATAGACTCGACGGCAATGGTTAGATGTAAGCTAACTGCATTATTTTACATTATGGAAGGCAATCTGCTGCGCTTTAGGTCAACTGATTTAATCACAAGTAACTACTCCATAGCAGCACATGTAGCTAGTCCATAATAGCAGTTAGACTAGCGTTAGGCCAAACAATTTGGAGTCAAAGCCTAGTAAAGTTAATGCATAAAATTTACCACCGCAAACTCCAATCCATTATCCTTGAAATAAACTATTGTCTTCCAAAGATCCAGTCTCCAAGGTTGCTTTGAATGGGATATGACTGCTATTAGATTGGGGTTACTTTATTCGGGCAGGGGGTTAACATAGGGCAGAATTCTCTTACAGTTCTGTATAAAAAGCACTGACAACTGAAAAGTGAGAAGAACGTTTTAAGCAAAGAAAAAACTAAAAAGAAATTACATTACTGGATGCTAAAATCGGTTTACAGAAGGACTTGGTACTAGGCGGTCAGAGGGAAATGGTTCTAAATAGTCTGTGATAACCACGTTGAAGGTAGACTGGTATGATAGAGACTGAATGAAACCCAAAAGCAAAGATTAATTTCATAGACCTCTACACAGTACAAAAGAAGCCCTGGTGGTGCGATAGTTAAGTGCTCAGCTGCTAACCAAAAGGTTAGTGGTTCAAATCCACTCAGCTGCTTTGTGGAAGGAAGACCCGGCGATCTGCTTCCATAAAGATTATAGCATAGAAAACCCTATGGGGCAGTCTACTCTGTCACATGGGTCTTTATGAGTTGAAAATAGACTCAATAGTAACTAACAACATAGCAACTATATAGCACCACAGATCATATTAAAGAATAGAGAACATGCACGCGCAAGTGAATTTTGTTTTGGTGCCGTGGTTAAAAGCTACGGCTGATAATCAAAAGATTGGCAGTTTGAATCCACCAGCCGCTCCTTAGAAACCCTATCAGGCAGTTCTACTTTGCCCTATAGGGTCACTATGAGTCAGAATCGACTTAGCTTTAGCAGGTTTGGTTTTTTTTTTGGTTTATAAAAAATTGACATGTTTTAAAATCAGATAGATTATAACATAGTTTATCAGAAGCAGCATATAGAGATATTTGTCAGTGTTTCTGGCATTTCAGAATCTGATCCTCCTTTCTGATTGACCTGGATTTCCCATTAGGTGATTCCCTCTCTCCTCACTGTATGCAGTCTTGGTGCGACTCAAGGTTCTCTGCTCTCTCCATTATGGGGCCCAAAGGGGTCCTCTGGGAAGCAACTTTGGAGAGATCAGTCATTTCACTAACCTAATGGGGACAAGGGTAAGTGACTTAAGCTTAAGCTCAGCTAATGGTACTCTCTTTCCCAGGACACTGATGTGAGGATGAGTAACAAATGGTGAGAGTTCACCCATTTGCTCCAAAGATGGTGCTCAGGTGATACTGTCAATCAACTCATTTCTTGTTTGCCATAAGCCAGATTCCTCAATGTTCCTTTTAATTCTGTGGGCTTTCCCATCCTTGCAATATATTCTACTTCTTGTTTAAGTTATCTAAAGTCAGTTTCTGTTACTTGCCACCAAAGTATACACAGTGTAGTATAGGCAGACAAAAGTTCTCATGGAATTGCGTAAACCCAATGTAAACCAACAGTCTGATACAGAAAAGCTGAGTTTTTAAGACATTATTTCTCGTCTAAAGTTTGTTGAATCAAAATCTCCTTTCAATCATGCTGATATATGAGACATGGATAACTAGAATGATGGAGACACTCATGACTTGAATTACCAATAACACTTTATTCTTCAAAATTTCCACTTACGAGTTAACTTTATCATTTATCTTCATAAGTAACAAAAGCTGCCTTTTCAGAAATAATCAAATAACATTTTACACACTTCATAACAGACACACCTCTTTCTCTGAGACAATTGGGAAGGGTGAAGATACAGGTGAAAATTGAACATACAAAGTAGTAAGTTGAGGGAAACCTTTGCCCAGGACCTCTATCTTCTTATTAGAGTGAAGATGGGCCTGTGGACTCTACTGGGCATCTCACATACTTTATCTCATTTAATACTCACAAACCAATGGTAGGAGGAATCAAGTTCACCCACAGAGTGAGGCGATGGGGAATGAGGACAAACTTCACAATGAGTACTGGAAGACGGGGACATCATGAGTCATCAACTAGAGGTAAGTACAAGATTCAGTCACAAAACAGCTGAGGATGAAGAGAACAAATCTGCTGCGGAGCAGTCCATTTTTAAGACATTAGCCAGCAAACCTTGCAGCTAAAGATTAGTAGTGTTCAAGGTTGGGGATTGGTAAATTAAGCACAAGGAAAATCAAGAGAGGAAGGTAAGGGATTACAGATGGGCTAGTGGGTGCACGTCTAAAATGGCCAATCACTGGGTATCAGATGAGAAGGGAAACAAGAGAAACCAGGCTAATAGAATTGGGTAATTTGATCATAATGAGGACAGCTAATGTAGCAGGAATCAGTGCCTGGAATAGGGCACAGACTGGCAATCCATTGCAGATGGGGCAGTTAAAAATAGCGTTGAGATACAAACAGAATCCAGGTGAAGGGCCCTGGAGTTGGGGAAGTGGTAAGGTGAGCCAGAAACTCGTGGACACACAGAATGATGAGCGACAGTCCCAAAGAATGTGTCTACTTTACTACAAATATAGGGTTGTGAGTTAACATTCTTACATTTAGAAACAGCTTCTACCACATAAAAACCTATCAGGACATGAAAAAGCCTTTTGTTTCCTCATTCAAAATTTAGCAACTAGACTAGACACAGCTTAACATCCTGAATGTTCTAAAGAAAATGTACTGCATCTTTCTTCTGTGTGAACACCTTTGTCAGTTGCTTGACTGAACAATAAAATTGGGCGTATCGGTTTCATTTTGTTTATAGCTGATTTTATGGCCCAGATCATCATGAATACTGTTTCCATGTGCATTCAAAGACCCAAAAACCCTCCCATGAGTCTTCTTTTCATAAATTCACTTTAGAACCAATTCATATTAGATGTTATATAATATCAGTTTGAAAACTAGAGTCAAGGTCTCAAATAAAATTATAACTTCCGATCAGAGTGCTACTAAAATAAAGTTTCTGGATTAATGAATATTACCAGACCCATGTTACCTAATTTGTTTAGAAGCAGACATGTAAACAGTAAATAACTAAATAAATGGGAAGAGTATTTCTTTTATCCTCCTACTCATACCTCAATAGGGGACTCTCTTGACAGTCAAATTTCATTCTGTTTCACAGTTTTCCAAGAGAAAAGCAGCAGCAGCAACATAGTAGACACAGTCAGGGTGGTGGCCCCCCATCGATTCAGCCACGTGCAGAGCTTGCTCAGTCCATGCACAAAAAAGATGCAGTAGCCCATGCTGGAAAACAGGATGGAAGACACAGGATTACTTCGGAGGTGCAATGGATTCCCCCTGTTCGTTGTATCCCACATAACGAACTTTCAAAAGAGCTCATTCTTCTCTTGAGAAACATTTGCATGTCAGTTCTCTAGAGAGCTACACTGGCACATTTACTAGTTCTTCATCATCACAGAGCAGTATAATTGGCTCATCTCATGCACCCAAATTGCCCCGGATTTCAGTAGCTCAGGCATCATGAGAAGTCTCACCACCATTCTTACACGCATTATCTGATTTGGAATTTATGTCCACATTAAAGCCCTGTGAAGTAAGTACTATTATCATCCCCTTTTACAGATGAGAAGTTCAGTAATTTGCCCATGCCCACTAGTGATGGAGTCCGATCAGGATATTCTGCCTGGGAGCCCTGCCCCTAATCACTGTTCCATAATTCAAAAGAAAGAGAACACCATTCCTTTCCAATCAATGTTTCCATCACAGGCATCTAAATAAAATAAAATCAAGATAATTTTTTCACAAGCCATTGATTGTATAGAGATAATAATTTAAAAAGGTGATAGCGTAGAGGCGGGGCCAAGATGGTGAAGTAGTCAGACGCTTCCTGTGGTCCCTCTTACAACAAAGACCCGAAAAAACAAGTGAATCAATTATATATGTCAATCTAGGAGCCCTGAACATCAAAGGCAAAGTTGAGGAATTGGACTGAGTGGCATGGTGAGGGAGAGATGGTTCAGAAGCAGCGAGGAGTTGCCAGACCTGACCCAGTGGGAACCAGCACCCTGCAGGCCGGATCAGCTGACGTGCACGGTGAGGCAAGCAGTGGCGCTTGGGACACGTTTTCCACATTGGGAGAGACCCAGTAGAAGAGACTCTACTTGTGCATCCAGAGCCAGTGAAAACAGGCACTCGGTCAGCAAGAGATAAGTACATGCATCCAACCTACTGCACAGATCAAAAAACAACCCGTTTGGGAAGAACTTCTCTCCCACTTACCTACCCCCTCCCCGCTCTGCACTGGGTCCTGGGCTGGCTTCAGTGATTGCCGTGTCCCCTGGGCTGGAAGTAGGACCCGTCATGTGCCCTGAGCCATTCTCCCAGCCTTGGACAGGGAACAAATTAACAAACAGGAAAAAATAATCTGCCAGCTCCCCTAAGCTGGGAACTCAGGGCAGGTACAACTCCTTTGCCTAGGCTCAGGCATAAGGGGTTCACAGACTTTGAATGCCTTTCACCCCTGCATAGACCCTGCGTAGACCCATTTCAACAGCGTAGGCCCTTATTATGACAGCACAACAGGGTATATACCTGAAGTCTAACTTAAACTGTATTAGCTATATAGTGCAGTGGTAGGTTTGTGACATATGACACTGCCCTGCCCATTAAGCAGGGTCATCACCTACCCACATCAGGGGCCTGAGGACTGGTGGCTCCACCCATGCCACCTAGCCACCCATGACAGGGGTCCAAGAGTAAGTGGTGCCTCCCAGTCCTCTAGCCAACAGCACTGGGTGTCCATAGTCCGGCTGCAAAATCCATCCACCTACGCACTCTAGGGAACAGGGACATGCTTTCCTCCCAGACGCTCAGGGGCAGCCGTCAGCCCCTTGCCTTGCTCAGCACGTGACTACCTACTGTAGCCAGATACCTGTGCCTACTCCAATCACCTCTGCCTGTCTAGAACTGTAGATGAGAGCCTACACCACACACTTGGTGATCGACTACCTGGACACCTGAGCTGAGTCCATACAAGAAAAGTAAAGGGACTCCTGGGCTCACATACTTAGTAACAGATCTAACCACCTGGTGAGAGGACGTGAGAACTTCAAAGGCACCAATAATCAAACTAACTCACACAAGCAGCTTATTTGGGCATATCAAAACAAAACAAAACAAGAAGCTAGGACACAATAAGCAAACATAAAATAAATATAATAACTTATTGACAGCTCGGAGACAACAGTCAATATCAAACTACGTAAAGATGCAGACCATGATGGCTTCAGCAAGCTTCCAAAAGAGAGAATCAAGAAATCTTCTGGAGGACGATAACTTCTTGGAATTACCAGAGGTAGAATAAAAAAGTGATAGCCCATATAAAATGACCCCTATTTAGGAGTGAAAATTTCTTGGCAAGTATCATATTGCTTAAAACCCTGACACGATCATCACAGAGCTTAAGAGGCTTCTAAATCATGAAAGTTCATCTTTTAACATTTGCTTTAATGCAGACAACAACAGCCAGGGCCATGCCAGGGTGTTCTAAGAAGTGGCTCCTTCCATTGATCTAGGCAGGGCAAGTCCTTTTTTTGAAAGTGTTGTTGTTAGTTATCATCGAGTAGATTCTGATTTGTAGCAAACCCGTGTATTACAGAGTAGAACTGCTCCATAGGGTTTTCTTGGCTGTAATCTTAGCAGAAGTAGCTTTCCAGGACTTTTCTTCCATAGTACTGCTGGGTGGGTTTGAACTGCCAATCTTTAGGTTAGCAGTCGAGCACAAACTGTTTGTGCCACCTAGGGACCTTGTTGAAAGTGGTAAATCAATCAAATGAGAAACTATGTACTTTTCTAACCTTCACAGAGGTGAAAATATAGTCCAGCTTACTTTGGTTCTGTGGAAAAATCTGGGCTGCTGACCAGATACTTTTTTTTTCTTTTTTTATTGTGTTTTAGGTGAAAGTTTACTGCTCAAGTTAATTTCTCATACAAAAATTTATACACGTATTGTTATGTGAGATTAGTTGTAATCCCTACAATATGACAGTACACTCCCCCTTTCCACCCCGGGTTTCCTGTGTCCCTTCAACTGCTCCTGTCCCTTCCTGCCCTCTCATTCTGCCTCCAGACAGAAGCTGCCCATTTGGCCTCATCTATCTGCATGAACGAAGAAGCGCACTCTTCACAAGTGTTATTTTATGTTTTATAGTTCAGTCTAATCTTTGTCTGGAGAGTGGACTTTGGGAATGGTTTTCACTCTGGGCTGACAGAGTGTCTGGGGGCCATGTCTTCTGGGGTTCCTCCAGTCTTAGTCAGATCATTAAGTCTGGTCTTTTTATGTGAATTTGAGTTCTGCTTCACACTTTTCTCCTGCTCCATCAGGGACTCTCTGTTGTATTCCCTGTCAGGGTGGTCATTGGTGGTAGCCGGGCACCATCTGGTTCTTCTGATCTCAAGCTGATGGAGTTTCTGGTTTATGTGGCCCTTTTGTCTGTTGGGCTAATATTTTCCTTGTGTCTTTGGTGTTCTTCATTCTCCTTTGCTCCAGGTGGTTTGGGACCAATTGATGCATCTTAGATGGCTGCTCCCAAGCTTTTAAGACCCCAGATGCCACTCACCAAAGTGGGATGCAGAAAATTTGCTTAATGAACTTTGTTATTCCAATTGACCTAGATGTCTCCTGAAACCATTGACCAGATACTTTTACAAAGGAGCCAGTGCAAACTGCTGATACTTGACAAAAGCATAACATGGAGAACCAGAAGACAAACTGGTTTAGCTCAGTACTAAGAATAGGTACTTGAGATACGTTTTCAAAGCATGTTTGAGAAGCACCACTGCTTCTCAGAGAATGGAGCTAATTCCTAGCATATACCGATGATCTTCCATCCACAGACTCTGATGGCTCCAACTATGAACATGATTTTTTTTTGACAAGCTGTTTAGTACGCAGTGCTTCTAACAACGAAAAACACTTGGCATCTCTCTTATACTTTTATGATACAGGTCCAAAGGGAATTTACTAGGAAATGCAAATCAACTATGTTTAAATAAAAAAAGTGTTTAACAAAGGTTTATATCTATCTTTTTAAACTTTGTGAGCAGCTAATTACTATATAAGAGGTAGAAATATACTCTGGCAACCACCCCAGTAGGTTTTAAGCGACCACAAAACATTTCCCATTGTAATTCACATCAATTTACAAGGATGACAATTTTGTAATTTTGGGATTTTTATTTTCTGGTTTTGTGGTTTACTTCTTGTTTAAATTACATGCAGTAAGGAGAACCTCTTTTCTATTAGAAAGAAATCATGTCTTTTTAACATGTAAAAGGTTCATAGCAACCTGCTGAGAGTATCCATAAATAACAGTAATGATAGGAGATTGATCACAATCTTAACATTTTATTGTTAAAAAATTCAAAGCTTTAGGTAAACTTGTATCTTTGCACTTTGAAAAATAACATTCTAAAAAACCAAAAGTAACTGATTTGGTTTGGGGAGCGTGAGCTCTGAAGTAGGAGAGTTCTATGAAGAGGCTGTTCCACATTGTGTACAGCTGTTTTCAAAGCAGAATCAGAGCTGAAAAGAAAATTCAACCTTCGGGCAAACGGGTTCACACCTGTAGTTCTATCTGGACCTGGACAAATGTGTTAGTAGTGTTTGTTACTCTTGAGAGTGTAGGGCAATATAAAAGGAACGGCTTGCAGACATGCTAGGAGAAAAACTGCTTATAAGAGGAAAGCGTGAGTATGTTTTGCAAACATTTAGTTTCATTATCAACAGAACCAAGGCTTCTCACATTATAATTAAAATGCCACTGCATAGTCATCTTTTCATTCACTCATTCATTCTCTCATATTTATTTAGAGCTTATTAAGTGGCAAGTCCTTTGTCAGGTACCTGGGATACAATGCGAACCAGTGTGAGTCTATGTCTCAAGAAACTTGGAATCTGTTGCGGGAATATATTAATAGAGTACAGTGTGAGAAATATAAATTATTCACTTAGTAACTGTGCCATGGGGAAATTTTTTGCCCTCTACATCACTATAATTCTTATAAAAAGTAATAACACCACTTAGCACATGGATATAACCCACTGCTGTCAAGTCGATTTCGACTCATAGTGACCCTGTAGGACAGAGTAGCACTGCCCCATAGGATTTCAGTGCTGTAAATCTTCGCTGAAGCAGACTGTCACCTCTTTCTCCCTGCCTGTAGCTGGTGCAGCATAAAGTTTCTTAATCTTAAATTTCTTAACTGGAGCCTACAGTTTTGCGGGCTCTGGTACAGCAGACCCGTGAAGACCGGCCTTCTTGGTTATTTTCATTGTATTGAATCAATTGGCCCAAAAGCCTCCATGTATTTTACCAAGAACTGTACCAAGCCTGGAGCCCTGGTGGTGCAGTAGTTAAGAGCTCAGCTGCTAACCAAAAAGTTGGCAGTTCGAAGTGGGTTTGGTTTGGTTTGGTACCAAGCTTCTCCTAAAAAACCAAAACACTGGCTTAATGTGCAACCATAAACTTAGATGTTTTTTGTATGCAGAAATATTTTTAAAAAGCCCCTTTAAGTCAAATTCTAAATGTGTCATATTTCTATTTTTAAAAAATTTTCACCTAATTTTTTTTTATCACATTTGCCAAACACTGTATGTTAAGGATGCATGTCTTTATTGTGAAGATTTGCAATTTCTCTACTTTTAAAACATATTACTGAAAAAGGTGACTAGCACTTGGTACTTGTAGCTGTAAGACACCATGCATGCAGACAACACATTTTTAGTTCCCTTAATCCTCAATTATAATATCAGCCTTTACCAAAGTTTTTTCTCTCTTATAGAACTGTTTCATAGAGAAGAAAACACTCTCTTCCTCCTTCTTTTTCCTCCTTCCCTCCCTCTTTCTGGGTGCTATGGGCACTTAGGAAACCCTAGTGACTTAGTGGTTAAGAGCTCGTCTGCTAGCCAAAAGGCTGACAGTTCAAATCCACCAGGTGCTCCTTGGAAACCCTATGGGGCAGTTCTACTCTGTCCTATAGGGTCGCTATGAGTCAAATTGACTCGACGGCAATGGGTATGGGCACTTATGGGAAAAATAAAAAGGTGGTCTCAACCCTCAGGAGAACTGATGATCAAGATTTCAGAAAGAATGAGGAAGAATTTTTTTTTTTTTTTTAATGTACGTTTTATTTGTGTGTCTGTGTGTTTTAGTGGAGCCCTTGTGACACAGTGGTTAAGAGCTTGGCTGCTAACCAAAATGTCGGCAGGTCGAATCCACCATCGACTCCTTGGAAACCCTATGGGGCAGTTCTACTCTGTCCTATAGGGTCACTGTGAGTTGGAATTGACTTCTCAGCAATGGGTTTATGGGTGAGTGTGTTTTAGTTTGTATAAGAAACCTCTAGTTTGAGATGTATCTGCCTTGCAGGTCCTGTTGCAAAAGAAACGAACACATTCACCAGTAATGACAAGAGAACTCGAAGGAAGATAAATTGAAATGTCCATGCTCAGATTCATTCGCAGCCTAAGACTCAAGCTACAGTCAATGTTTTTAGCTTCTCTCCTCCACTCAGGGAAGCACACTTCATAACTTCCTTCAATACAGTTGTTTCAGAACACTAATCTGCCAGAGCAGCTTTGTTAACCTTAAAAAGAAAAGGATTCCCTAAAGTCTTCTTAAAACCAAACGATAGTTTAGCTTAACTAGTAAACAATGTCTGCCTTGAGCATTAGGCTCTTTTAAGAACCATCTATATGAGATCAAAGTGACAACAGCAACTTGATAGATTAGATAGGAAATTTACAGGCAGTGAGTTTATGTTAATGGAGGAGGAACAACTGGGAAAAAGAGGGTGAGAATGGTTGCACAACTTGAATAATGTAATCAGTGTCACTAAATCATACTTATAGAAACTGTTGATTTGGCGTACTGCTGTGTATTTTCTCAACAACAATAACAATAATAAAATAAAATATATATAAAAGAAAAGGACATTAGGAAGACATGAAGAGATTTGTAGAGATAAAGAGGAAGACGGAAAAAGGGAAAAAAGTACCAGGGCTCATTCAAGTTGCTTTGATTTCCTTTGACTTTGGATCACTCCTTACCTCTTTTATTCAAGGGGATTAAAATAATATCTTAAAGTTACACAGCACAATTTATAGAAAATTATGTATGTTATATCTCATTTATGCTCATTTCAATCCATAATATACTCTTCAAATTTTACAGTCAACTCTTCTGTTAATGCCATGACGTTTGTTATTCACAATATGGGGCTTAGTAGACATAAATAATTCCATGGCTCCACACTCTTGCCAGCATTTGGTGATCAGTTTTTTTTTTAAGTTTTAGCCTTCTGTCGTTGAATGCTGTCAAGTTGATCCTGTCCCATAGCAACCCCTTATGACAAAGTAGAACTGTTCCATAGGGTTTCCAAGGCTGAAATCTTTACGGAAGCAGATTGCAAGAACTTTTCTCCTACAGACGGGCTGGTGGGGTCAAACTGCCAGATCTTTCGGTTAGCAATCCAGGGCTCCTTTCAGCCATTCTAGTGGTAACTCGTTGTTTTGTCATTTCTCTGATAACTCACGATGTTGAACACCTTTAATTTACTTAGGAGCCATTCATATAGCTCCTTTTATGAAGCATTTATTTAAATCTTTTGCCCATTTATGAAAACTTTTGATGTGAGTGTTCGTTATAATGCATTCAAGTCCTTTGTCAGATACATACTGTATCTTTTCCCAGATTGCGGCTGATCAATTGATTTTTTTTCATGTGTCTTTTAAATTCTTTAAGATTTGAGTGAATAAATTACCTTAATCTGGCATATGAATTAATATCAAGTTAGATTATTTTTGACATCTCTTATTAACTATTTCCACTTGTTCAATTGTAAAATATTTTAATTATTTGGAATATGCCTAAAACATGAAAAAAGCCATGAAATTATATGTGTCTTTCTAGGTAAAAATAAGAGGGTTGAAATTTTGTAATAGATCAATTTAAGCTAAAGACACTCCTGCCTGTTCAAAAAGGACATCTATAAAACTGGCATTTGTCACAAAAATAAAAGATTATTTCCATATATTTTGCTGATAAAATTCTGACTCTCAAACCATGCAGTGCCAAATAAGTAGCCAATAATAAATAATCATTCTTATACTCTTTATCCAGATTTCAAATGTTAGGTTAGGCTGGAGGGAGAACAGAAGGCAAAAAGTGGCTTATTCAGCGTAGAATTAACAGAGGACAAAGTAACACTTTTGTTGTGGCTTATTCTACACTTTTCTTAAAGAATAGGCCAAATCAGCCCCTGGGGACTGATGCGGATTCACCCAGGCTTAGTGAGAGTGAACATGATTTATTTGATGTTCATATATGAGTATCTAGGAGCAGGACTTGACTTCATTGTAACCTGAAACAAACATTTAGTGAGTATGAATGTGGGGATATATGCCATTTAAACACAGCTACACTATTGACAACTTCAGCCTCTATGCTTCAGGCCTCTATGTTGCACAGGACATGTTAAGACTTGTCAGTGATGAGGAGGAGATTAGGCACGACTTGTTTTCCCAAACCTATTGTCCCGTTATTGATTAGCTTGTTTACCTGAATTCCTTCTCCCTTGCCCGAAACTTATTGTTATTCACCCAAAGCCCATTGTTCTGTTATTTGCTTCACTGCTTGCTGTATTGACTATAAATAAACTCCTGGGACTGAAGCCGGGGTCGACTCCTCTGAGTGACCCTCCTTGGCCCCACTTCTCTGTAAGAGTTGTGCAGTTGGTTACTGTCGCCATCGCCGTTGCGACAGATGGTGCCCCGTGTGAGGAGACTGTAGACGCCCTTGGGCTCAATCCCTTCAGGTGGTGAGTATCGGACGTCCGTTTCAGGCTGGGTTTACAGCCCGAGAGTGGCGGGGCTTTCCGTGGAGCTTTTCCGAACCCTCTTGATTCAGGCTGGGTTTACAGCCCAAGGGTGGCGGGGCTTTCCCGAATGCCCTCGATTCAGGCTGGGTTTACAGCCCAAGAGTGGCGGGGCTTTCCTGAACGCCCTTGATTCAGGCTGGGTTTACAGCCCAAGGGTGGCGGGGCTTTCCTGAGTGCTCTCAAGGGATTTCAGGCTTCAGGCCAGGAGTTTTTACTGTCTCTCATTCTCTTTTTTCATTTTCCGTTTCTCCCTCACTATGGGGAATTCTCTTTCTTCTGAACAGCATCAATACAAAACCCAGCTGTTAGGATTGTTAAAGGCCTCCAAGCTTAAGGTGTCAGAAGAAGCTCTTACCCAACTTCTGTTTTTGATTGAATCTGCCTGTGCTTGGTATCCCTTGCGGGGAAACCTTGATGTAGAAGCATGGGAATGTATTGGTAACATCATTTGTGACATGAACATCTCAGCTTCAGTTCTTATTGCTTGGCATCACTGCCGCCTTGCCCTGCAGTCCTTACAGGCAGCTCCTTCGGCTCCCTCCCCTAGTAAAGAAAATATTTATGACCCTCCTCCTTCCACGCCTCCTGAGACTAATTCCTCACAACATGAGTCTCTTATGGAGAGGTGTTTGTGAGAGGGCTGTGAGAAAGAAGGGTTTTCTGCTTATCCTGTCATTCGGGTATCAGGACCATCCCGTCACGATGGCCTTGGCTTTCAAGTTTTTAAAGAACTTCGTAAAAGCATGATAGTGAATGGTTTACAGTGTTCCTTCACAAAAGGGATTGTAGAAGGTTTAGGATGGGGTTTTGCGATGACCCCCTGGGATTGAAATTTTTTAATGCGAACAGTTTTAACCCCTGCTCAATTTAGTGTATGAAGTCAAGTGTACAAGGAACATTGTAACCTTTATGCTATGGACAATCTTAACAATAACATCCCCGTTAGTCTTGACATGCTCTTGGGTGCTGGGAACTACTCCACTCCCCAGGCCCAGAGTCAGATGAATAGGCAAGCATTCAGTCAAGCCTCTGACGCTGCTGTCAAAGCCTGGAGTAAAATCCCTGATTCCAGGATGCCCACCGGCTCATTTGCCACTATTTGTCAAACAGCAAATGAGCCTTACATTGACTTTATCAATCGTCTCCAAATGGCCATTTCCCGACAGGTAGATAACCAACAAGCAGCTGAAGTTCTTTGTCTCCAGCTTGCTTACGAAAATGCTAATGCTGACTGTTGGGCTGTTTTAGCTCCCTTAAAGGCACAGAATCTTAATCTAGCTGAAATGATTAGAGCATGTCAAAATGTTGGCACAGAAACTCATAAGGCACAAGTATTAGCGGCAGCTCTCCGTCCATCCACTGCCACCTGTTTTGGGTATGGTAAACCTGGACATTTTAAGAAAGACTGTCACAGTTTAAAAAACAAAAATGCCAACACTAAACTTCCAGCCCAAAAGTGTCCCCGCTGTGGTAAAGGCTTTCATTGGGCTAATATATTCTGGGTTTCTCTATGCTACAGCCCTTTCTGGAGAATGTTCTACTCATGCCTGTCGTCATTTCACCCAAGCCATTGCAACTATGGGATGTCCCCAAGCCCTTAAAACTGATAATAGTCCTGCATATACTTCTGCTATATTTCAACAATTTTGTGCCACTGGGGATATTCTTCATACCACTGGCATTCCTTATAATCAAGGTCAAGCCATAATTGAACGTGCCCATCATACTTTCCAACAGCTCTTAAATAAACAAAAGGAGGGGAGATGATGGGTTTAGACTATTTGACCAAAATGAAAGACTTGCCAAAGCTCTCTTTACTTTTAACTTCTTATAGGCTGCCAAAGATGGTCGTACTGCTGCAGAACGACATTTTATCCCCTCTGACACCTGACCTCGCCCACAGGTCTTCTATAAAGATCCTCAATATCCCTCTTTCTGGCAAGGACCTGGAGAATTACTAACCTGGGGGCGAGGGTATCCGGCTGTTTTGTCTCCCACAGGTCCACTTTGGATTCCTGCCCAATTAGTAAAACCATATCATGACCCAGCAACAGCCAGCACCCTTCTGATGGGAACCGCTGCCACCATCCCTCCCGCGGTGCTCCGAGCCCAGTCCTGGGTTGTCGCTGCCCGGGCTCGCCAGCCCGGTTGCCTGGGGTGTCGCCACCTGGGACGGCCCTGCCTGGAGGCTCTGGGCAGGCGAGAGTGGGCTCTGCGCTCCGGCCATGACTAGGGGTCCCAGACGCACCCCACGCTGCAGCTCTCCCGCGCCACTCTTCCCATGCGCCTCGGCCCCTTCCCTTCTCTGAACCGCCACCATCACCCCTTCGGTGGCCACCATCCAACCCAACTCCAGAGCTACAACTGACACTGGCACCCCTTCCCCCGGAGATGAACGCTGAAGGGCCGCCATCTGACCCAAAATCACCCCTTCCCCCGGGGATGGACACTGAAAAACGGAAATCTGCAATACTGGTAACATGGGGAAGTCTGAAAGCCCTCTCCTCCAAAGCTGAGCATATCCTCTCAACTACAGGTGCCCCACTTACACCTGAAAACCTGTTTCTAGCTATGGTTTCCCTCGTGACAATCAATTCTCAACAGTCATCCTATATTATCTTGTTAATCAGTAATTTGTTAATCAGTAAGTTCCCAATGAAAAATTGTTATGTATAAATTCCTCTATATTCTCTGCCTCTTCTAGATCAGATGCTTTTGCATAGATAGGTTTCCAATTTAGATGATCCCCTTCCAATTAATAATGAATTTGTATAAATGTTTGTTTGATTGTTAATGAATCTTTGTGCCTTTAAGAATGTTAATCTAGTGACTATTGAGTAATAGTGTTAAACAAGGGATTGATCAGGAGAAAACCCATTGGTCCAACAATCGGGATGTGTTCAATGCAGGGGTTTAAAAATACTTCCCTTGCGCTGACCCTGTTCCGAGTGTTTGCCCTTTAAGCTAAATTGTTGCTGCACAGTGAGTCCATTTCAACACTGCGATTCATAAGAGCCTCGCTCTAATTTAGTACCCTGGTGAAGAACCAGATGGTATCCGGTGGAAAACCAGCACCGTGAGTTTAAGGAGCCTGCCATGGCTGCCATCTAGGAGCCCAACTAAGTCCAGGTATTACTCATCGCTATGCTACTTCTCCTCCTTAAACATATGGAGTGTGCGCCAGCTGAAGCTGGGCACACAAGGACTCACAAAAATTCTCCACACATCAGCCAGGCCCTGATAGCCAAAATGTTCTTGACAAGAAAATTTTACTTTATCCTAATGGGTATTTGTTGGACCAGTGAAAACCCTCTTGATTCTTATTCCATTAACTAAACAAAAGGGTGGAAATGTGGGGATATATGCCATTTAAACATGGCTACACTATTGACAACTTCAGCCCCTCAAAGGCCTCTATGCTGCACAGGACATGTTAAGACTTGTCAGTGATGAGGAGGAGATTAGGCACGACTTGTTTTCCCAAACCTATTGTCCCGTTACTGATTGGCTTGTTTACCTGAATTCCTTCTCCCTTGCCCGAAACTTAATGTTATTCACCCAAAGCCCATTGTTCTGTTACTTGCTTCACTGCTTGCTGTATTGACTATAAATAAACTCCTGGGACTGAAGCCGGGGTCGACTCCTCTGAGTGACCCTCCTTGGCCCCACTTCTCTGTAAGAGTTGTGCAGTTGGTTACTGTCGCCGTTGCCGCTGTGACATATGCAGATCAACTTCCTTAGAAAGTACTGTCAGTTGGGATGTTTATTCCTTTTTCCTACTGTTCACTGTATTCTTTTGGGAAAGCAAATAATTTCTACATATAGATGGTAATTCATCTATGCAGAAATGCGCCTCCTCTAAAACAAGGATAATAGTATCATCTATCTCTGAGTGCTGATAGTGACAATAATAGTAATATTTATTGAACATTTACTCCACCAGAAACTACACTAAGTACTTTATATGAGTATGTTCTTATACTTTATATCATTAAACCTTCACAATTTCTCAGTGAAGTGTTATTATCAATGCCATTTTATACAGATGTGATAACTGAGGTAGAGGGGTCATCAGAGCTAGTGATTGAACTGGAATTCAACTCCACATCCTCTAATCACAGGGGCCATGCTATAAACCATTATATACTGTATGTGTTAATTGAGATAATAAATATGAATTGCTTATCTTATGCCTGGTATATAGTTAAGGTCTTGATAAGAATTTTAGTGATAAACAATAGTAATGAGTATAGTAACATTTTAAGGCATATGAAGGCTTGTTGAACTTTCTTAATGAAAGTTAACACCGATAGCCACAAGAAAGTGAAATCACTGAGGGCAAGCACTATGTGTGATTTACTTTTGCAGCCTTGGAGTCTAGAAGAGTGTGCCTCATATATCATAGGGGCTCTGTAAAAGTCTGCTGAATTAAGAATAAATTTACTTATTGAGATGATCAGACCAGTCATATATGTTAAGTGAAGTCCTAACTTAATCCACTTTCAATCATCAGTACTGCCAAAGAAAAGCTTGCTCAAGCCACTAGAACCTGACCTACATATTAAAAACAGATTTTTGTCCCCTTTGCAAGACTTAATAAGAATCTTATTTTAAGGTACATATAGAATACTTAGAATTATTGTCCTTTTTTGTTCTCATCAAATAGTATTTACCAAGCAATAACCTGCTTCTCAAATTGGGTTGAAGCTTTCTAAGCACATTATGGGCTGACTCCTCCCTTAATCAAGTCAAAGTAAGACCCTAAAACATCTCAAGAGAGCTACCAATATTTGATTCTTCGGGAATCAACAATTTTGAATTCTATTTCTAATAAAAAAAATTGTTTTGATGATTTTTATTGCTAGCTCAAAATCATAAATATTATTTTGGATTAAGACAATGCCTTTCAGAAAATGCCATTCTTATATATCATTTCTAAAATTATATATTTTCAGAGATTGTTTAGTCAAATCTCCTGATTCTGAAAAAATGAGAAAACCTGGGATGAAGGAAATTTCATGTCTTTCTCAAGGTTACATGACTGATAAGCAGCAGAACTAAGACTCTGTCCTGATTCAGGGTCGTTTCCAGGTATCTGAAGAGAAATGTGGCCTTAGAATGATGACATTTGAATAAGACGAGAGAATGGACAAGCTTCAGCATAGTTCAAATACTTAGAGCTAAGAGACATGAAGTAATTGCACAAATCTGAATGCTCTTTATAATTTTTTAACTGTTTTTTTCTCAAGGACAAATTTTCTTGAGATAGTTCCCATTTGTAAACTAGAGAGAAAGAAGGAAGAAGACAGGAAAAGTTAATTATAACCATGCTACTTAATACAATTAATAATTTTATACAGTTTAACAAGTATTTCTAGAAAATTGCAACAATTATGTTTAATAAAATGTAGATGTTTGAATAAAGACATTGTATAAACAATTGCTGTTAAAATCCTGGATATATTCAAGTCAGTATCTCACACTGAATTGTAAAGCTTTCAACTGGAGGCAAACCACTGTAAGCTAGAGTAAATGTGTGTGAATCTCATCCAGCCTCATGTGTGGCTGTTTTTAATGTTGAGGTAATGAAAACCTTAGCTCCACAAGGGCCTAATTGTTATACACACAAGGATTGTCTCTCTGGAACTATAAATGTTGGTGACAGAGGGCAGGTCTTGTTAAGCAGGAAATCATGTGCAATAATTACCTAGGCATGTAAAGGACTCTCTTGGCCACCACAAAACCCATCCTGAAGAAGGGATTGCTGGCTGGAATGAACGGGAAAACCAGGAACAGCAAGCCCACTAAAACTTCCTTGTGCTCCAGTCTCTGAAACATACAATAGTGAAGGACAAATCAATTTTTGTTTCATTGTACTTCAGTCAGAGTTTCACCGTCTCTCATTTCCAAATTCTCATGGAAGGAATGAATGAATTAGACCAATGTAAACCTTTTGATTAGTGTGCTGAAGTTAACAGAAAAAACCTTCAGGCTAAAACCTCTGGCACATCAGAACATTCATATGTACTTCTGACACACATTTGCCCCCCAAAATATCTGATATCTGCTATTATTACAAGCAGAGACCACCACACTTTGTTCTGGGCTGGCCCTGCAGTAACTCTACTTCTTGGTTCTGACCCCTTTCAGAATCCCTGTCCCCTCAAGCACCTGGTTTCAGAAAGCAAAACAGCTGGATATAATCATTCACACTAAGATTCATGGAAAATTTAATTATTATCCTTTAAGAATTAGAATGCATTAGAAAAAAAAAAAAAGCCATTAGGAGAAGCAAAGCTTAGCATAAAGTAAATTAAGTGCTAATGGTTTTAGCCTGGGCTCCAATGAGGGTGACCATTTGGGCTCAAGTGTTTTTTGGCACTTTTCAAATTAAGCCAGTAAGCAACTATTTAGTCCATGATTCTTTTTGGAATGAAAAAAATCATTAGAATAATTCATTGAATTGAGAAACCCCTTTCTTTGATATTGTACATGTTAATTTATACGGATTTTTCTGTCACTTATAATTAACAGAAACATTTATAAAATGTTGTAATAGATACTGTAAAAAAATGGTTTACGTTTTCATGTGTTTATACAATATAGGCACATTTGCAGAGAGGCCTATTTAAGATAGAACTTAACGTATTAAATGATACTATTTTTTCTTTTTAAAAAGTTTAACAAGAAAACTGAAGATAACTTTTAATATTACAATTCTTAATGTTTCTTATTAATATTTAAATAGCCTATTACTATCAATAATTATAAAAGAATAAATAAAATAATTTCAAAAATATAAATCAGACTCCCTAATACAAACTACAAATACTTTAAATATACAAAGTAAAAGATTTTAAACATCTTGGAATACTTGTCACCTGGATTTTATTAAAATCTTTGTTTTACTGACTGTAAATATAGAGTAATAAATAATTTCTAGAGTGATTTCATATGAGCAACTGTGATTTAGACAGTTTTCTTAAATAAATAATAGTTCTGTAAGTAATGATCACTCTCTCTTTTTCACTTAAAGGAACCACGCTCTTTAGATTAAGAGGGAAAAAATAGAAGAAAGAAAAAAAAGGGGGAAAAACAGCTAGCATAGAAAGCCTTCAATTCAAATGGACAATAAGATGTTATATTTCTATGACCCACTAAAATTTAAAAAAGTGAAAAAAGAAGCAAGCTTGTTTCATTTAAAAGCTGCAAGCTATCTTTTAATTTAGATTATACTTTGTGTTTACAAAGTAACTTTCAGTTCAAGAACTTAATGTACTTAATTAAAAAAAATACGTAAATACTTTCTCAAGAATCCTATCATGTCAAGAGCAAGTATTTCTTTGTAAAACTGAAAATAAATACCAGAGAATGAATGTCTTGTTGAGTGTTACTCCTTAACTCTCAACCTATTATTCAGTAGTGGGTTGATGTTCCTTTTTATAGGAGCACTTTTATTTGGCGAGATAGCTGAATACTTCTTTTGATTCTTTTCAATAGTGTACAAAAGTATTGTGGTGGATTAATTATTTTTGTGTGTGGCCTTTCTAGCCATGGTCTTATAACTCCCACCCAGGGATGTGCAAAAAATTGTGGCCACCAAGGGACTGGTCAGTTTTGCCTTAAAAGAGAGCCAATTCCAGAGCAGAGAGAGGAGTCCACCACCTCCAAGGAAGGAGAGACCAACAGGAGGGAGACAGGAGGGAGAAAGCTGAGTGCCTTTGGGCAGAGACTAAGGGCCAAGGAGAGGTGTGTCTGTGAGCATGGCTGGGAAGAGGCTGTCCTGATGAAAGAACTGTATCCTGAATGTTCCTGAGCCTGAATTGTAACTGTTACCTCCCTAATAAACCTCATAATTGTGAGCATGGTCTGTGAGTTCTGTGTGGCTATTGCAATGAATTACCCAAACCAGCAGAGGAGTAGAGAGTGCTGTGGGAGGAACGGTTGGTGTCAGAGTTGGTAAAGATGGCCAAGAGAGGAGGTGTGTCTGACCTCTGCCTCATAGGAATCAGCCTTGGGCTGTTGATCTTGGTTCTCCTTCCCCGTTGTGGGGTTGGAGGAGGTCAGACACTGTCCCTACGCCATTTTTACAAGTATTCTCATGTCTTGTCAAAGAGGTTTCTAAAGAGAATTTAATATGCCCTATTTATTAATCCTATGTTAAGAGGTGTGTGGGTGTAAACAGAACTCAGATCCAGTCATTATCCATACCCTGTTGTTGTGTGCCATCAAGTTGATTCCAACTACAGTGACCCTGTATGACAAAGTAGAACTGTCCCATAGGGTTTCCTAGGCTCTAATCTTAATCTTTAGGAGAACAGATCTCAGGTTTTTTTTTCCCAGCAGATCGTTGGGTGGGTTGAACCTCTGACCTTTTGGTTAGCCAAGCTGAGAGCTTAACCATTGTGCCACCAGGGCTCCTATCCATATTCTAAGATAGGATTTTGTCCAATGAGATGCCTCCCTGTCCCTCATCAAGGCTATTAGAGAACAGCCCTTGTTGGGGATCTGAAATAGGCATCGAGTTCACCCCTAATAGCCCACAGTCTTGTATAACCAGAGGCTGAACTCCCTGTTTCCTCTCCGTATTTCCACTCCTGGGGATGTGAGTGTCAGGAGCTCCCCGCCTCCTCCAGAAGATGACACGCAAATTTAGAATTCACAACACGTAGGGTTCATTTAGTTCCTCCACCAAATTCTTTATGCTCCAAGCAAAGTCTTTATTTCTTTCATGGCAATCATCTCAGTTATAATGACATATTTATCTGTGTGATTCCTGTGTTTAATGTCTGTCTTCTTTACTAGACTGTAAGCTCCAGCAGGGCAGGGAGCTTTTCAGTTGTATTTACTGGTGCATAACTAGTACTTAGCTCTGTGCTTGGTGCTTAGTGGGTGCTCAGAAATGTTTGTTGAATAAATCAATAAATGAATAAATGTACTAAGTAAGAGAGAAAACTGTGTGGGAGAAGAGGAGGGGTGGAAAGGCCTTCCTGGTGGAGGTGACAATCTGGATTTGAAAAATGAATAAATGCTTACCAGGCAGAAAACATTGAGGGAAGGTTCAGGCTAGGGGCTTTCTAGGCAGAAGGTACAGAATGTAGAAGATAGGAAGGTGCACAATCCAGTGTATTTAAGAGCCATTCTGTACTGCTGGAGTATAAAGTGCAAGGGAGGAATGGCAGGAAATACATCTATACATGTAGGCAGGAGATAGATCATGAGGTCTTGTATGCTCTGCTGTGGAGTTGACAGTCACTTAGAGATAACAGGGAGCTACTGCAGGGTCCCACATACATAGACAGAAAAGTTTTGGATCAGGAATTGTTGTCCAAACTCTAGTCCTCATCGTGCTACTAATATGCCATCAGTCACCTTGGGCAGTGTCTTAGTTATCTAGTGCTTCTATAACAGAAATACCACAAGTGCATAGTTTTAACAAACAGAAATTTTGTTAAATTTTTCTCTCACAGTTTAGAAGGCTAGAAGTCCAAATTCCGGGTGCCAGCTCCAGAGGAAAACTTTCTCTCTCTGTCGGCTCTGAGGAAAAGTTCTTGTCATCAATCTTCCCCTGGGTCTAGGAGTTTCTCAGCACAGGGACCCTGGGTCCAAAGGACATGCTCTGCTTCTGGCTCTTCTTTCACAGTGATAGTGAGGTCCCTCTCCTCTCTGCTCGATTCTCTCTTTTATATCTCAAAAGAGATTGACTCAAGATAGAACCTAATCTTTTAGATTGTGTCCTACCTCATTAACATAACTGCCTCTAATCCTGCCACATTAACATCATAGAAGTCAGGATTTATAACACATAGGATAATTATATCAGATCACAAAATGGTGGACAACCACACAATACTGGGAATCATGGCCTAGCCAAGTTGGCACACGTTTTTTGGGGGCACAATTCAATCCATAACAGACAGGCACATTAGCCTTTCCATCCTCAAGCTATCTCAACTATAAAATGAGACAAATCAGGCCTGGAGCTTGGAGCTCAGGCTGGTGGGGCTGGGTTTGCAAAGATTTCTCCAGCTCTGCAAGTCCACGTTATCTGAGTTATATTGCCCTGTGACTCAAGCCCACTGGGGGCAGGGGTCTGTGAGGAGAAAGTGGGGAGGCGTGTTATGAGGCTTGACATGGAGAGGCTGCTGATCTGCAACAGCAGGAAGCAGGCCTGTTTTTCTTGATTTTGAAAATATTCCACTTAACTCTATGGCAAACTAACTAAACTCCATGAAGCTAATTCTGAAAACAAAGATACTCATAAATGATTCTTAAACCCAAAATTCAACTATTCATAACACTACTTTCCCTCCCTCCGCTGAGGATACACAACACACACACACGCATGGATACAGGCAGACATAGCCACTTACACAGACGGCAATGCAGGGGCAAGAGAATCTCGGGCCAGTTTTACAGCTCCAGTCTCACAGGTAAGAAGAGTTAAAAGCTGATTCTAAGACATCTGAGTCATTTCTGCTACATCATTTGATAATTTAGTATTCAGCTCGGTCCCTGACTTAGGCCTAAGCTGTCATAACACCACATCGCAGACGGTTTAAAGATGACCCTTTCATGACGTGAGCTCGAGTCACGTCTGCATCTCAAATGCAGACACGCAAGGACGAAGCTTTTAGCTTTTTCTCTACTCTGAAAGCAACGGGACAAAGCTGAGCTGGGATAGAAAATGGCTGCTTTTAGGATCTCAGCAGCATGGCTGCCAGCCCACGGTCTACTCGGCTCAAGTTGGTGATATCGCTTCATCACTTTCTTGCACCCTGAAATTCACTTATAAATTTTAAATGAAGAAATTAAATACCTTGGAGGCTTGTATGCTGCATTCGTCTCCCAGCCATTTCTAAACTGGCTTTTCTAAGGTCAGACTTTCCTCCCCAACAGGCACTAATAGATAGGTGAAGGCAGATTAGAATCAGAGTATTTAAAAATTTCAAGAAGGAATTTCTTACACTTCTACCACTTCTTACTGATTACCACACAGAAGATGGTGCTTTTGTTCTGTAATCTAAAATCAACAAGGGAAATAAACCAAAAATAATCTACTGAGTTTCCCTCATGAGGTGAAGAGTCAAATATTTCAGAGCTGCATTAACCAAATGTTCACCATGCTTTATCGAATGAGTATGCTGAGAAATTTCTGGCTTACTTCACGACGCATGAAAGTAACAATAAAGCCAGTAAGCTTCTACGTTAGCAGCTAAAAAGGAAGAGAAAGAGCTACTTGTGGAACAGCTTCTGGAGGAGCTCCTATTAATAGTAGATTTGATTCCTGCTCTTCATCCTGTATTCATGTAAAAGCAAAGTATCTTCTATTATCAAAATACGTTGCATCTCCTTGGACAAGACCTAGTTTCCTACTTCTGAGACAGATGGAGATAAAAATGTTTAAAAAGCTACTTTCATAGATAACTCACTTGACGAAATTGTCCATTTCCTCCACAATTAAATGTACATTCAAACAGCCTACCTCCATCACTTAAAGGGGGAGTTGTAATTGACTAATAAAATGTAGTAAAGGATAGAAAAAAGGCCTATGTTTTAAAATGGCACCAAAACCTGTATTTATATGACTGCAGCAGATATTTACATACACATGCATCAAGACATAGAGGATGTATCCATAAAGGAACTGCTTTCCATCAAATGGTAGCCACCTACATCTCTAAAATGTATCCGAGAGAGGAAAACTTTATATGATCTCTATGAGACTTGAAAATGTGGTAAACACAGAGATTCCCAACCCAAGAACAACTAATTGGGAATTTTTTTTTTCCCCTAGAAAATTCCTTCAGGATGGTAGAAATAAATGTTTTTGGCTGAAAACAAAGGATAAAATGGATTCTCCAGCAACGCTTGGCATTAAATTTTTATTAAAAAAAAAAAAACCTGGTCAAACAAGGGCCTATATCTATCTAAAGTTTGCTCATTTGTGTCTCCCTATTTTACCTAATTAAAAAAAATTATTTTGGTAAAAGTATATACCTCCAAACATAAACCATTTCAACAATTTCTACATGTACAATTCAGCAACATTGATTACCTTCTTCAAACTGTGCTACAATTTTCACTATCCTTTTTCAAATGATTCCACCACCATTATCGTAAAGTCACTGTCCCCTGAGCTTCTCATCCAACCTTTCAAGTTACCTTTGTCAATTTGATCTCGCATAGATAATTCTTTAAAAGAGCACAATGCTCAAAGCAGATGTACCGTACTAATTAAGATAAACCATTTTTTGGTTGATGAAGAAGACTTCAGGAAATAGTTTTGGTTTAAGATTTGAAGTTTAAAGATTATCTCAAGAAAATAGTTTCAGGGGTTCGTCCAGCCTCAATGATTCCAGAAAGTCTGGATTCCATTGATAATTTTAAATTCTGTTCTTCATTTTCCCCCTTTTTGATTAGGATTCTTCTACAGAATCTTTGATCAAAATGTTCCATAATTGTAGCTGGGTACCATCCTGTTCTTCTGGTCTCATTATTGTGCCTAACTTTTAATCAACAGTTAACTAAGTGAATAGATGACTTTTCCCCAAGACATCTGTCCCTAATTAAGCTGTTTTAGCTGCCAAAAGATTCTCATGAGATCTTGAAAACTCACTAGAGAAACAAGAAAAATACTAATTTTGTGAAGTGTTACATAAGATAACACTGGCATGGAGGAAATTGTCAGTTAACATATGATGGATAAGCTCTTCCAGGGGAAACACCGTCTCAAAGCACATATACTTTGTGGTTGGATTGTAGTGTATCTTATTCCATCATGTATGCACGCGCATAGTTATTACCGAGGCAAATACCAGCATAAATAATTCTAATTATAGCTCCTGCCATTGGTACCAAAAATAATGTTTCTACTACTTCAAAACCAAAATAAAGATGAAAGTTCTATGAATCTGTTTCTGGTTCTTACCTTCTGCTCACTGCTGACTGGTTAGGAACTTTGTGTAGGTTTAAAATAAAAAGGTCCAAAGGAATCCTTACTCAGGTAGTATTGTTAAAGAGATAACCCTGTGAAGATTTGTTTCACTATTGTTGTTCTTGAAGGTGGGGATAAGACAAGTTAGAAAATTTTTAGACAGTGAAATGAGGAACCACTGTGGGTCTATATAATTTAGTCACCCATCTTCATACATCTATATTAACACTTCCCCAAACGATTCTGAAATGTATTTGATGACAGAGTTTTTATTTTGAGTGACTCCTCCTAATACCCTATATAATGTTAGAACATACTTTGAGAAATGCTGATAATAAACAATTCCAAACAGAATGAGATTAAAAAGAAAAGTTTCCACATAAGAAGACTCTATAACCTCTGCAAGAAATCATCTCAGTATCTGGCAAACAGGGAATATTTCCTATATCTGAAATACATCCTTCTTCCAAGAATTTAAACCCATTTCCTGCTCTTCTGTCCTCAGTGGAGATGGAGAACAGTGGGTCACCATTTTCATTGAAAGAACTCATTATTTATTTAGAGAACCTTATTAGAACATCCATCTACTTCCTTTGCTTCAACAGCAATAAGTCCAACTCATTAAATATATCTTAAGTCTTAATCTCCAACAAGGAATAATCATCTCTGTGGCTCTACTTGGACTCCTCTGGTGCTTAGAGACTACTGTGGAGTCACATGGGGGTTAGGTTCTAAAGCAGCAAACAGCAAAAATCACACAGTCAAAATTACTCTTGAAAATCCTTAAGAAAAGCTCCACATTGGAGAGTGACATACCATATCTCATGAAGTCAAACCTAGAAAAATCATCCTTTGGAACTGAGACAAATGGCTGTTTCTTTGACTGAGCACTAGATAAAATAAGACTAGTATAAACAGGCCATGTTGTATGAAAGATGCATGTCTTCAAACACTGGAATTCCATTTAGTACAGCAAGATGCTCACACTACGGGAACTCACAGGAACTGAGATAGAATGAGGAAAGGACTAGTTCACCCCTCTTATCGTCTGCCTTCTCCTGGGACTACACTCTCTGAGGGCAATAGTAAGAAATTTACCTATACCACTTAAGTGGTTATTCTCTGTATCTGTTTTTGTTTCTTTGATTTTTTTTTTTACTGATCCAGTGTAACTGAATTTGTGTAAATATACTTTGAGGTGATATCTCAATATCGTTTTTAGTCATATTTAAAAGATAAATACATCTATATGTAAATGTATGTGTGTGTGTATGTGTGTGTATGAGAAAGAGAGAGACAAAGAGACAGAGAGATATTCTAAGTGCAAGGTAGGATAAATCTTCAATTTTTTTTTTATTTCCATAAACTTTGTTTTGTTTCATTTCAATAAATGTTCAATAATCAGAGCCCTGGCGGCACAGTGGTTAAGTGCTAGGTCTGCTAACCAACGAGACAGCAGCTGGAATCTACCAGCAGTTCCTTGGAAACGCTATGAGGCGGTTGTATTCTACTCTATAGGATCACTATGAGTTAGAATTGACTCCATGGCATTGGGTTTGGTTTGGCATATGCAAATAGTGAGTGACTGCTAGGCAAAAGGATGAATACAGCATTACGTCTGCTCTCAAAGACTTCATAATTGATGAAGATATAAACAAATAAAACTACAGTCCAAGTAAGGCTATGTTAAGTATTGTAATTGGACCCCCTTGCCCACTCACAATTATATTGTCTAAGTCCTCTTAAAAGTCCTACTCTTCATCTTCTGCAGTTGTTCTCCTAGTAATACAGGGCCACGGATCATTCATTCAACAAATTTGTATGTAGTGCCAGGGATGTGCCAGACATTATTCTAGGTCCTTTGAAATATATCAGTGAACCAAACAGAGAAAACTTTCCTGCCTCCATGGAGCTAACATCCTAACTGGGGTGGGGAATAAATTAGTATGTGATAAGTGCTACGGGGGTGGGGGGAAGAGCATGATAAGGGGTACTTGTAGTGCAGGGTTCAGGGTAGGTAGGGTTTAGTGGCAGTTTTACACAGGGTGCTCATGGAAGACCTAATTGAGAAGAGGGGATAATTCAGCAAAGACTTGAAGGAGAAAATCTGGAGAAGAATGTTTCAGGCTGAGGGACAAGGCAAAAGCCCCAGGTGGGACTGTGCCTGCTGTGTTCAGGGAACAGCAAGGAGTCCAGTGTGGCTGGTGCTGAGTGAGCAGGAGATGAGGTCAGGGGGATGTGGTGGGAAAAGTCATAGGGTGGGGGTGTCAGGGCTCAGATCCCATAGGATCTTGTTTGCCTTCATAAGGGCTTTGGTTTGTATTCAGATAAACGGGAAGCCCATGGAAGGTTTTTCTTTTTTTAAGTTTTTTAACTGTAATTTAGATGAAGGTTTACAGAACAAACTAGTTTCTCATTAAACAATTAATACATGTATTGTTTTGTGACATTGGTTGCCAACCCCACAGCATGTCAACACTCTCCACTTCTCGTCCTTGGGTTCCCCATTACCAGCTTTCCTGTACCTTCCTGCCTTCTCGTCCTTGCCCCTGGGCTGGTGTGCCCATTTAGTCTCATTTTGTTTTACGGGCCTGTCTAATCTTTGGCTGAAGTGTGAACCTCAGGAGTGACTTCATGACTGAGCTGTAAGAGTGTCCGGAGGCCATACTCTTGCGGTTTCTCCAGTCTCTGTTAGACCAGTAAGTTTGGTCTTTATTTTTTCTTTGTGAGTTAGAATTTTGTTCTACATTTTTCTCCAGCTCTGTCTAGGATCTTCTCTTGTGATCCCTGTCAGAGCAGTCAGTGGTGGTAACTGGGCACTGTCTAGTTGTTGTGCTGGACTCAGTTTGGTGGAGGCTACAGTAGTTGTGGTCCATTAGTCCTTTGGACTAATCTTTCCCTTGTGTCTTTGGTTTTCGTCACTCTCCCTTGCACCCCTGGAAGGTTTTACGCAAAGAATAGCGTGTTTTGATCTAACATGCTCTTCCGGCTGCTGTACTAAGAACAGAATGGAGAGAGAGGGCAAGGTTAGAAGCAAGGGGAGGGGTTATGAGATAGGAAGGTGACTTGGACTAAGTAGCAGAGAAGGTAGTGAGAAGTGATTAGATTCTGGATATATTTTGAAGGTAGAACAGAAACTATTCATTGATGGATTGGATATAATGCTTGAGAGAAAGAGAGGCATCAAGAAGGACTTCAGAAATTTTGACCTGAATAACTGTATAGCTTTTCATCAACTGAGGAGGAGAACATTTTAGGGATCAGGGAGTAGGTTTGTGAAGGAAGACAGGGAGTTTTGCCCATGTGAAGACTGAGATGTATCTGACATCCAAGCAGAGGAGTTCCACAGCACCTTTATTTCTGAACACCCTGCACGCCCAAGGCTCCTTACATATACTATTATTTCTTACAACATTTCAGGAAAAGAGTTAGAAGTTGATGCTGTCATTAACATTTCTAAGTGAGAAAACTAAGATATACAAAAAAAATCACACAATTTACCTAAAGATTCAGCAGTAAAGCACCAATGTCAAACTTGCTTTATTTCCTATCTGCTATGTTACCTTTCTTGGTAACTACTTCAAACAAATAATTTTTGGGGATTTGTTGGTAGTGGTATTTTCTCCCCCTGGATGTTGTGTCTATCATGTTTGCTTCACTTTTATAGGTAGTTTAGGTAGCAGACTTAGGGCTAAGTAGAACCATGCTAAGGATTTGGTGATTAGTCGCGTCAGTCCTCAATGAATTAAGTGATTTCCAACAGGCTTTTTGTGTAGCTAACTTGCTTTAGCTGTTTTTATCCTTAATTACACTTTCCATGATTTTCTTAGAACAGGATAGAAAAGGGTGTGTTTCTTTAAATAGATATTTCATGTTCTTAACAGACATAGGAAGGACAGAATGGTTTCAGGTTATTAAAAAAGTGTCTTTTGACCTTTATAATAGTTCTCAAAAATTCAGAAGCATGGCAAGATAAAGTGGTAATGAGTTCCTTTTATAAGAGTATGGAGTATTAAGTTAGGAAAAATAACTTAGGCTTAGAAATGGATTTTACCGTTTAAAAAGTAGCAATTATTTTAGGCACACCAAAATAATACAGATTATGAAATCTTACTGAAAATCACAAATAAGTTTTTAAAAAGTAAAAGTCAAGGGGAAAAAAGAAAAACTGGTGATGATGTCTCCTCTTTCCACAACACAGATGTCCAGTTCTTCCACCATAACCTTAGTGGGCCTTTAAGGAATCAAAATAAACAGCAGAGAGGAAGGTAAGTCATTTGGTATTAAGTACTTTGACTCTTGAAAATATAATCATCCCGTGAAGGCAAATAAAAAATGTTCATTTATGTAATGATGCAGTGAAACTCTACTAGACCTAGTTCAAAAGACATGCAGGTACAATGCTCCAGGTCCAATGGACTGTTACATTACACACAACCTAGGAACAGGGACTTGTATAAGATTTAGACCCAGAACAAGGAGAATAACTTCAAAGGTGACATAATATAATAATCAACAAAAAAGAATGCCCTGGCAAAGAATTTGGTCAAGGGCCTCTGACTTTCAGAAAGCTGCTGAATAAAGAGTTGCATTTCTTGTGTCGATTTTATTCCAACCATCACCATGAAGGGGAATGGAGAAATCCAACAACATTAGCATTAGGTTTGATGAATAAGAAAAAGAGAAAATGATATTCATTTCCTATTTCCTGCCTATTTTTGCTAAGCTTCCAAATTCCTTTAAAAAAATCTCTAATGTTTTCCTTTGATAGCTTGAGTGTTCAGGTGATACTGCCAATGCTCATTTATAAATAAGTCACTAAGCTTTTCTATTCTTTATTTCCCTTAATACCCATTTATTTTTAACCAACAGCCATTTTATGTTATGATTCTACCTCTCTGTTATATTTAAACATAGCTACTTCCTAAAACATACTGAAGTATATTACTACCATTAGCGCTGGGTCAATTTAAATTTAAAATCCTCCACTATAACCTGGGGTAAGGAATAAAGGGAGGTGGTGGGGGAGAGAAGGAAGGATTAACTCTCAGTAGCATTATAAATATTTTTGGATCGTGTAAAGCATGATTATATCTTGAAATATATGGTCTCAAGAAAGGCAGTCAATTGGATTTTCTTTTAAGCATGGTTATTTCTCTGAAAAATGGAGAAAAAGAAATTGTGTTGAGTTGATTCTTACTTATGGTGACCCTAAATGTGTCAGAGTAGAACTGTGCTCCATAGTGTTTTCAATGGCTGATTTTTTGGAAGCAGATTTCTAGGCCTTTCTTCCTAGGTGCCTCAGGGCAGACTCAAACCTCTAACCTTTTGGTTAGTGGCTGAGCACATCCATCCTTTGCGCTACTCAGGGACTCCCAAAATGGAGACAGAAGCCCTTACTTTGCTCCTAGCTTTAAGCTGTGACAATTTCCTGAGGATGGTGATGATAATGGTGATGACAACAACAAGGACTGTCGAGACAGTTCACAGGTATGCAGCACTTCCGAGGTGCCAGCCACTCTCCTGATTTGCCTTGTTTCAACCTCACTGCCACCCTATACTATAGTGCAGGGACAAGGCTCAGTAAGATGAGCTCACACTACTAGTCAGTGGCAGAGCCACACCTCTGACTCAGGCCTGTGCTCTTCACTCCACACCACAGACTCCTCTCCCCCCAGCTCAAGACTAGATAGGGACCTCAGGCAGCTCTCCTCCACACACACCTGGGCTGCCTACAACACTGAGGGCCCTGGCTTCCGGGCTCATCAGAGAACAAAGTGGGGGTGAGATCCATCCAGGGGATACCAGTCAGGATAAAACCAATATACTGAAGAGCAAGAAGAGATCTTGGCTAACTGTCATCCGTTTCCCCCTCATTTTCTAGCTAAGGAAGTTGGAACCTTCTGAAGTAAAATGACTTTTCCAAAATTAAACATTCTGTTAGGATGGGAAAAACAGAAGAAAGAAGTCAGGGACCTTGTGGTAGATGAGTATGCCGAAGATGCATGAAAGAAAGACAGGGAGTCCAGTGGACGGATATTGGATAAATCTACTTTGCCAACTGTATTAATTTCCTAGGGATTCTGTAACAAATTACCACAAACTTGGTGGCTTAAACAGAAAGTAGTGTGTTCTCTCACAGTTCTGGAGGCCAGAAGTCTGAAATCAAGGCATTGGATGCTCTAGAGGAGGATTCTTTCTTTCTTCTTCCTGCTTCTGGTGGCTCTGGGTGTTCTTTGGTTTGTGACGCCATAACTCTAATCTCTGCCTCCATTTTCACATGGCCTTCTTTCTTTTCTGTGTTGTCTCTTTTAAAGACACTTGTCATTGGATTTAAGACCCACCCTATTCCAGGATGATCTCATCTTGCTATCCTTACCTTAATTATATCTGCAAAGGCCTTTATTCCAAGTAATGTCACATTCTGAGGTACTGAGGGTTAGGACTTGGACATATATTTTTGAAGGACACAATTCAACCCAGTATACCAAGATAAAAATCTATGAATTTATAGATACTCTAAAATTTCCATTTTTATAAAGAATTCTTTCTCATGTCAAGTCAGACTGCAGTCTTCTATAATTCAATTCCACTCCCCTTAGTTGCTCCCAGAATTTGTTCGTGCCACTCCCTCCTCCTGACACTTCCAATCCCAGAACTCCATTTCTGCTTCCATCTTCTTCTTTTGACCGCCATTATCCCTGCCCCTAGAACTTGGATAATGCCCTTGCTCCTCTCCTCTGATCTTCCATCCCAGGGTGACCTCAGGACCTGAATAGTCCTATGTATGTGTGCCATGACAAAGCCTCTGTAAAGTGAGAGCATCAAGAAATGTTTGAAGTCAATGGAGGGTAAATTTCTAGGGCAAGAATTTTTTTAGGACTATGCACCTCTCAGGAGCCATGGTGGCGCAGTAGTTAAGAGGTACGGCTGCTAACCAAAAGGTTGGCAGTTTGAGTCACCAGCTACTCCTTGGAAACCCTATGGGGCAGTTCTACTTTGTCCTATAGAGTCGCTGCTCTCAATTACAACTTTTTTTTTAATGCATCTCTCAAAAAAAAAAAAAAAAAAAAACCCGAGGAAAAAGAAGAAACGGTTTAATTCCACTAAGCATTCAAATGTAGTGTCTAGTAAGAGAATGAAAATGATTTAGGAGGAAGCCCATAGAAAGGTTGAGGGAAAAGTCCAAAAGCCAAAGACTGCAGCAAAGACTCTGAGATAATTTATTTAGCATATCATCATACAAAGTACTGAAAAAAAAAGAGAGAGACTAGAATAGGAGAAAAATTGTGTCTCCTGGGACTGAGAGTTATTGAATATTTTGAGCAAGGCAGACGATTTTTTTTTTGTGTGTATAAAGACAATTTCTTGGGATTTTCACCTGCAAATAAATCATTCTACAGAGAGCAGTGATGGGCCATTGGTAGGAGGGAAGACGATGTTGAATGTGTCCCGAACCCTTAAGATAACTAAGGAGCTCTTGCAGAAAAGTTAGCTAAGCATTTTCCGTGCTCTGCAGTTGGGCTCCACTCAGCACAGCGCAAGGAATGATGTGGCCCCCACTGACAGGGCAGAGTCTGTGAGGTCTCTCTGCTCTTCTCACCTAATTCCTCATCCTCATGCTGGAAACGCCTTTTCTCAGTTCTTGGAGAATTCCCCCTCCCAGGTTCTCTTCTGCCTAAATTACATCTGCCCATCACTTTTGAGGGAACTAAAGCAGAAACCACAGTCACCACCCTCTGTGGTTAATTGTTGTTATTGGCTGCCTTCAAATGGCACCCAACTCATGGTGACCCCGTGTACAATGAAACGAAACACTGCCCGGTCCTGTGCCATCCTCACAGGACAGGTTGTAGTTTGGACCATTATGATCCATAGGGTTTTTTTTTTTTTTTTTTTAATGTTATTTATTTTGTTGTTGATGATCCATAGTATTTTTATTGGCTGAGTTTTGGAAGTAGATCTCCAGGCTTTCCTTCCTAGTCTGTCTTAGTCTGGAAGCTTCACTGAAACCTGTTCAGCATCATAGCAACATGCAAATCCCCACTGACAGGTGTGATGGCTGCACATGAGGTGCATTGGCCAGGAATTGAACCAGGGTTTCCAGCATGGAAGGTGAGAATTCTACCACCGAACCACCAATGCCTCATGGTGGGTAATTAGTTAGTGTTAATTGGACTCTGAGGATCACTCTCCAGAGACATCGCAGTGAAAAATCTTGAGAAAATCTTCAGTGGGAATGGGCTGTTTCAATGATCACATTGCCCCAACACTGGGGTCTCTGCTAAAATGTCAGAAAGGCTGAGACACGAGCATACAAAATTCATGGTCTCACTAATTTCTTCTCTCACTCATTTCATTCACCTGACACTTACTGAACACCTACTATAGGCAAGGCGCCGCAGTAGGCAGTGAAACAGCTGGACCGTTACAAATGCAATCACTTTTTCAAATTAAAAGCATTCAAATACTTTTAGGGCAAAGTTCATGCAAACATACTGGGAAAGAGTACTTAAAATTACCCAGAGATCCTGGACCAAACATCTGTTCTACACTTGTCTGCTAAGACAGAGCATTTAGTCTTGTTATTGTTGATTTGAAAAGTATCTCTATTTTATGATTGGCTTTGTGTTTGTTGTTTGATTTTTTTTTTTTTTACTGTATTTTAACTCAAAACATTCTGTATAAAAGGATTTTTAATTGCATTCAATTCAAACGAATAAACCGTTATTTAGATCCATTCATTTATTCATCCATCTGTTCAACCAACATACACTGAGCACCTACTAAGTGTTGTTATTTTGCCAGGCACTGGTGTAAAACAAAACAAAACAAACAAAACAATAATGGAAAAAAACAAAAAACCCAACAACAAACAGACAGTCCATTTTCCCATGCTTGGGAAGTTTGTGTCCTGGTGGAGAGGTTAGACATCATTTAATGTTATGCATTTTTTGACCCTTAATTATTATCACTTATAATATGGCAGATGGGAAGCACAGGGATTAAGATGTGTACGGGATGTAGGGGCAACATGGAGGAGAATCTCTTTATCTCTCAAATAATAAACAATTAAAAAAAAAATCCTGTTGCCATCAAGTTATTTCCAACTCATAGCGACCCTATAGAGAATTGAAATCCCAACATCTCACGCTTCTATGGCCCCTATCCTAATTCTATAATCTCTAACTTGCATATACAAAACTTCTGAGTAAGTAAATTGGCATCCTAACTTTTACCCAAACATGCCACATGTATTTCCCATTTTATGCCTTTGCTCACTTCACTTTCCCATTTGGAATGCTGTCTTTCCAGTCTGATTCATTTAAATTCTACCTTTTCTTTAGGGGCAAGCTTATATCATTCCTAAGGCAAGGAAGCCTTCCACACTAACCCAGCTCAGTGCCTGGCACAGGGGTCAGTATAATTTCACTGGATGAGAAAATTCATTTCTAGCCTGAACCAAAGCACATTCTGCCTATGTTACTCATTTGCCATTTCCCTTTGCACGTTCGCACTGTGATTTATTTATTATTTTACTTCTAGGTCCTGTCTTTCCAATTAGACCCAGGACAACTTGATATCAGAGACCACACCATTTGCAGATTTGTATCCTCATGCCAGCAAAGAGCCCGGCACAGCTGATATTTATTTTTGTTGTTGTTGATGAAGGAAATAGTCTCTCAAATGTAAAGTGTTACTAAACTCTTTCATTCTTCTAATATTCATTGAGTGGCTACTATGTACTGAAATTACAGTGCTGAACAAAACAAAGTTCCTGTCCTCATGGGGATTATATTCTAGTGGACGGAGGCAGAAATAAACAAATATATAATATATCAGGTAGCAATTGATGCTATGAAGAAAAATAAATCAGATTAGGAAAGATGGTAAGGGGTTAATGGTGCTGTTTTATATAGAATGGTCAGGGAAGATATCCTTGATAATGTGACATTTGAGACAGATCTCTTGGAAGTGAATGAGCAAATCATGCAGATATCTAGGGGAAGAATGTTCAGAAGAGGCTGGAAAAGAATGAGCAAGGGAGAGAGCGGTAGGAAATGAGAGATTGTAGGCCCCTGGAAGGACTTAGCTCTTACTCTGAATGAGGTGAAACCATAGGAGAGTCTTTAGCAGAAGAGTCACGTCATCTGACTTACACTGCAAAAGGATGGTTCTGACTCTCTGTGATATATGGATTGTAAAGTGGCAAGAATGGAAGGACAGGGAGTGCTTAGGGGGCTTGTACAATGACTTGGACCTAAATAGTAGTTCGAGAGATTGAGAGAAGTGCTCAGATTCTGTATCTATTCTGGGCATATTTTAAAGGTAGAGCCAAAGAATTTGCTGTTGGATGGGATATGAGATATAAGAGGAAAAGAAGTTAAGATTATGACAGTAATTTGGTATTTAATGAGTTTTCAGGAAATTCATGTTTGATAGTGATGGGAATCAGAACTTTCATTCTGAACATGTTGAGTTTGTGATGCTCTTTGGTCATCCATTTAGAGATGTCAGGAAGTCATCTGGACATAGGAATGTGTAGTTTAGGAAAAAAGATACAGGTTTTTTGCATCTAAAAATACATAGATAGTTCTTAAAGCCAGGAGACTGAAAGAGATCATAAAGAGAGTGTGTATAAATAAAGAGAAAAGAGAAATGAGGAGGAACCAGCAAAGGAGACTGGTGGTAAACAGCAAGGTGAGAGGAGAACTAAAAGAAGTGCAGCCAAGTGAGGGAAATAAGAAAGAGTAGTCAATTCTGCCAAATACTGCTTAGGTCTAATAAGATGGTAAACACAATCATTTGAACAGAACAAGGGGATACTGTGTGACTTAAAACTAGGAAAGGTGTGCATCAGGGTTGTATTCTTTCGCCATACTTATTCAGTCTGTATGCTGAGCAAATAATCTGAGAAGCTGAACTATAAGAAGAAGAATGAGGCATCAGGATTGCAGGAAGACTCATTAACAACCTGCATTACACAGATGACACAACCTTGCTTGCTGAAAGTGAAGAGGACTTGAAACACTTACTGATGAAGATCAAAGACTACAGCTTTCAGTATGGATTTCACCTCAAGATAAAGAAAACAAAAACCCTCACAACTGGACCGATAAACAACATCCAATAAACAGAGAAAAGATTGATGCTGTCAAGGATTTCATTTTACTTGGATCCACAATTAATATCCATGGAAGCAGTAGTCAAGAAATCAAATGAACTATTGCATTGGGCAAATCTGCTGCAAAAGACCTCTTTAAAGTGTTAAAAAGCAAAGATGTCACTTTGAGGACTAACCCAAGCCATGGTATTTTCAGTTGGCTCATATGCATGTGAAAGCTGGGCAACGAATAAGGAAGACTGAAGAAGAATTGATGCCTTTGAATTATGGTGCTGGTGAAGAATATTGAGTATACCATGGACTGCCAGAAGAATGAACAAATCTGTCTTGGAAGAAGTACAGCCGGAATGTTCCTTAGAAGTTAGGAGAGACTTTGTCTCATGTACTTTGGATATTTTATCAGGAGGGACCAGTCCCTGGTCATGCTTGGTAAAGTAGACAGCAAAAAAGAGGAAGATCCTCAGTAAGATAGATTGACACAGTGGCTGCAACAATGGGCTCAAACATAGCAACGATTGTGAGGATGGCGCAGGACTAGGCAGCGTTTTGTTCTGTTGTACATAGGGTTGCTATGAGTCGGAACTAACTTGATGGCACCTAACAACAACAACAACAACAATAAGATGAGGACTTAGAATTGACCAGTGGATTAGAAAAGGAGGAGGTCACTAGACACCTTACCAAGAGCTATGATGAGGCTGAACGGATGAGTTTGGAAGCCTGACAAAAGAGGTTTCGAGAGAGAATGGAAGGAGAGGGGTGGAAGCAGTAAGTGCTGACATGTATTTTGAGGCGTTTTGCCACAGGGGGGAGCACAGAAATAAGGTAGTAACTGTAGGGAGATATGGGATCAAGGGAAGATTTTTAACAAAGGAGATATTATAGTTTGGCTGTATGCTGATGAGAGTAATTCAATAGAATGGAAAAATTGATGATGCAGGAGAAAGAGGGGCAATTGCTAGAACAATATTTTTGAGTAGATAAGGGGATGGCGTCTAGTGAACAAGTGAAAGAGCATGGAAATTTCATCCACAGCAACAGGAGGAAAGGTGAAGTTGGGAGATATGGTGGGGGGAGTGTGTAGATGATCTGTTCTATTTTTTTTTCTATATTGTCAGTGAAATAGAAAGCAAAGTCATTAGTTAAGAGTAACGGGGAAGGAGGTGTTAGGATTTTGAAATGAGATGCGAAATAGTTGTGTATGAAATGAAAGAGTGAATTGACTAGGCAATGGGCAGGATAGCAGGACAGCATGACCACTTGAGGTGGTCATGAATTTAAAGTGAGACTAACAAATGAAATTACAGTCATAATTTGAATCACATACAGCAAAACAATAACATAAAAGTATCCAGGGCATAAAAATATCTGGGATAAGGCATTAACAATAGCAAGGGATCATTGAACTTGCTTCATTTTAAGGTAAGGTACAAATCTAAATTAGATATTTTTCAACACTGTGTCAAATAATCTCATTTTCAAACTCCACTAAAATGACATAAACAAAAAACTCGGTTTTAGAGCATGGCCAACCAAAGTTGGCAATACTCAGTTGGAAAACTGTGACTCAAGTGGTAGAAAATTATCATCACAGGTGAAGAAGTGGCACGTGTAGAAGCCAGCTAAGAGCTGTGAAAAGAGGCTGGATCAACTGGGCTGGCCAAGCATGAGATAGTGGTCTCACTGAAGGCTGGTTGGACACAGAGTGACAATGGCCAGGCTGAGAACATTTGTGGTCATGGATGGACAGATGATGGTAATATAGGGTCAGGGCCTCTTTAATCAGTGATTGCAGTGGTCCCACTGAAGAACATGCAGGCAAGGGCGGTGAATGGCTAGCATGAAGGGAATTTTCATGTAATGATGTCAAGGAGGGAATAGAGAGCAAGATGTTTAGGGAGAGTGAGAAATGAAAAGCAAAATATAGGCTAGAGGAAAAAAATGTTTGGCATTAGCATAGAACCATTCACTATTCAAGGCAACCTCCTTTTCCAAAGTTCAACTTTATTTTTCCCATTTGGTATATTAAAACATGATGCTTATTCCACCAGGATTCATGATGTCTTTTTTCTGTATTTGGCAAGAAATATTCCAAAGATACCTATATACCACAAAATCACTTTGCCTTAAGTACGGCTCAGCTAGACGCAAAATGCTTTTCAGTTTACTCCACATATCTATGGCAGTGCAATGTTCTGCCCCATTGTATGGCAGGTATTTCCATAATCTACCCAAATTCTTTTTGGAATGAGGTGAGGATATAAATAAGCAATAATCATTTTACTGTAGTATAATTGACAGACTCTAACGTTGTCATCATGATCCTTGCGTCCTGGTCTTCATGCTTTTGAGTAATCACCTCCCCTTGAGTGGGTGGGAGCTGTACTAAGCAACAGGATATGGCAAAGGTGATGGGGTTTCATTTTCATGATTACTTTATGTTATATAACACTCCGTCTTGCTGGTATATTAATGCTAGAGACTTTCTTCCTTGCTTGCTTTGAAAAAGTAAGCCGCCATGTTGTGAGAGGACCAATGGAGAGGGCATTGTCTCAAGGAACTGTAGGCAGCCCTAGGAGCTTACAGTGACTCCCAACTGAGTGCCGGCAAAAAGCTGGGACCTCAGCCCTACAGCTGCAAGGAGGTGAATTCTGCCAAGAAGTAAATGAGTTTGGAAGTGGATACATTCCCAGTTGAGCCTCCAGATGAGAACCCATCCCTAGCTGACACCTTGCTTGCAGCCTTCCAGAGGACCCAGTTAAGCTGTACCTGGACTCAAAAACCACAAACACTGTGAGATAAGAAATGTGTGTTGCTTTAACCTGTTATGTTTGTGGTAATTTGTTACACAGCAATAGATAATTGAATCCAGCTTGAATTTCTGGCATTTCCCTGTCGATGTACTGCTGCAGCTGCTTTTGAATAATCTTCAGCAAAATTTTACTTATGTGTGATGTTAATGATATTGTTCAATAACTTCTGCATCACGTTTCTTTAGAATAGGAATATCCAGGGATATCACTGCTGATGTCAGATGCATCCTGGCTGAAAGAAGAGGATACCAGAAAGATGTTTACCTGTGTTGTATTGACTATGCAAAGGCATATTTGATTGTGTGGATCATAACAAATTACGGATAACATTGCAAAGAATGGAAATTCCAGAACACTTAATTGTGCTCATAAGGAACCTGCACATAGATCAAGAGGTAGTCATTGAAGACTAAGGTGCACCAGACCCAAGGCATGGTGTTTTCAATTGCCTCAAATGCATGCAAAAGCTGGACAATGAATAAGGAAGAGAGAAGAATTGATGACTTTGAATTATAGTGTTGGCACAGAATATTGAATATATCATGGACTGCCAAAAGAATGAGCAAATCTGTCTTGGAAGAAGTACAGCCAGAACGCTCCTTAGAAGCAAGGATGGCAAGACTTTGTCTCGTACTTTGGACATGTTATCAGGAGGGACCATTCCCTAGAGCAGGACATCATGCTTGGTAAAGTAGACAGTCAGCAAAAAAGAGGAAGACCTTAACCGAGATGGATTGACACAGTGGCTGCAACAATGGGCTCAAACGTACCAACAATTATGAGGATGGTGCAGGACCGGGCTGTGTTTCATTCTGTTGTACATAGGGTAGCTATGAGTCAGAACTGACTCGATGGCACCTAACAACAACAACAATAGATAACTAATACAAATAGTGGCCCATATCCTATTATTACTTTCTTGTTGGATTATGAGTGTTTTGATAGAGATATTTGTCTGACAATCTTTGTTGTCATTCAGTGATCTGTGTCCTCTTTTGGTGAGTAAGTTAATGGGGGCTGTGATCTAGATGAGCATGGAAGCTAATCAAGAACAAGGTTGAGAACAGGCAGGAAAGGAGATCCCTGAGATGAACGTAGCTACCTCTCTAAGTGAAAAAATGCATTAGCTCCACCCTCACTTCTTCTTCTCCGTTTCCACCAAATTGTTACTTGTAGCCATCTCCATTGGTCAGGCCATAGGTTTATCCCCATGTGGACCTGAGAATTTGGCATCTTTTCCACGTGCCAGAGCTACAGCCTATGGTTTGTGCTGGTTATGAGGGGAATGATGTGGAAGAAGATGGATGGATGGATGCAGATAGCCACCTTTACCAGGAAAGGAGAAAGCCTTCAAATCACCATGCCAAGGAGGAGTCTGCTGCCTCACACCCATGAGCAAAGACATTTCATTATTGTGGTCATTATTAGGCAAGTCAGGTTTTCTTTCCTACCCCCAGCCCCACCCAAAGATCTCCATTTACAAGTATACCGCATGACCATAAAATACATGATAAAAATAACCCCAAATCTCAAGACACCCCGTGTGAATATAATGAAAAACCAGTACCAAATAAATTACACATAAATAACATCCAGTGATGTCTCATCTTGCTATGCAGGGAAACCACATTAGAGGACACGGGAAATAGAGAACTATAAAAAATAGAAACAATAACATTAATTTTCTTAAACAATCAAAATAAACTGGCTATTTTCCTGATTTATGGCACTATTTAGTGCAAACAAACATGCCTAGTCTAGCATAAAGTCTGTAGAGTCATAAAGGAAAACCAGAGTGCATTTTCAGACTGTGGTCCTCCAGGGGTGTAAACATTCACTCTTCATGGAAAAAAAATAGAATAGTCAGCCTTCAATGCTTAAATATCCTTTGTCTCTACTGTGCATACATTCCAATGGAGTGATTATTCTAATGACAAATACTGAGAACAAATCAGTTCATTTTAAAATTCATTATTGACAAAGGACACAAAATTCAATACTGAATTTCTAAATTGATCTCTACATCATGTAATATAAGATTAAATTCACCCTAGAGCATGCAGAGTCTGAGAGTAGGAGGAGATAATGAAGAGGCATAGAGTGGACCAAATTCTATATCATGTTCAAATCTTACATGGGTCGCATTCCTCAGAAGTACAAACTGAGGTATTTTCTCAAGTTAAAGTTTCTCATGCTATGAAAAAAATAGCAAACTAAAATAAAACATTAACTTCATCTTGTAATTATTTTTACAGAATAAAAAAAACTTAGAATTCTGTATCTTAGTTCTCCTCAACCCTGGGCAAAATCTTGGCAAATTCAAATACTTATGCTCTGTATCATCTACCTATGCTAATTCTTCAACTTGATGTTGTGGAGGCCTGAAGTATTCTGCATCTTGGAATGGTGTTTAGTTTCATTTACTCCTCAAACATAAATAGTTTGTTCTTGTTTTCAGTAAGAGTAAAAATTTACAAGAACAAATATACTGGCCCCTAGAGATGGGGTGTGGGAAAGGGGAAGATAAATGCAATTGCTTTTTATTTTAATTGTTTATTTCTTGTATGTATGACTCAGTAGCTTTATAAAATGTAGTTTATTTGAATATAAGTGAAACATTAAATAAATATTAGATATAGTTGTATCTGGGTATAGTATTTTACTACCCTTTCACCCTTTCCTCCCCAGACTCATATCAAGGTAGGATGGCAGAAGAAGGTGTTTGGTAACTTGGAGGAGAGACAAAAATTATAAGCATAAAAATCCACCAAAAATGTCAATATTAACAAAAAAGAGAGAGATATATGTCTTGTAGGCTCTTAATTTACCTGAAGTCTTCCTTTTTCCTTCAAGCCCCATCCACTCTCCACAAACACACCTGTAAAACCATATCCATTGCCATTGAGTTGATTCCAACTCACAGCCACCCTATAGGACATAGCAGAACTGCCCCATAGGGTTTCCAAGGAGTGCCTAGTGGATTAAAAACTGCTTACCTTTTGGTTAGCAGCTGTAGTTCTAAACCACTACACCACCAGGGTTTGCAACAGAGGCACCTGAAAGACCTGAATGCTTCTCTAGTCTCATTCCCCACCCTCCATGGCCTGGCTCCACTGTCAGCAGAGTCAGAGGCAAAGTGGAAGAAGTGTGTCAAGAGAGGGAAGAGTAGGCAAATGCTTAAAAGGACAGAACCTTGATCCTGGCCCCCCTATACACACACACGCGTGCACACACACACACACACACACACACACACACACAAAGGCTTAATGACCTTCCAAGGAGGAAGTTCTCATTCTGGGGAGCGACAAGGCTTGCCTGTATGTGGGGTCCATTGCCATCATGATGGTCTGTGTTTAACACACCTGATAAGAATGATATCCTGGGGGGACTCACCGCTCTCATTAATTAATTGGGAATGAGTCAAGGGAAATGCTTACTGCCACAGAATCCAGGCCTCCATTACATTGGCTCCTGCAGATTAACTACACTATAGCAAGAGTGTCAAGACATGAGCAAACATCAGATTCTGATACAGTGAAACCTGTGAAAGCCAGAACCTGCTTAAGGCGGGAATCTTGTTACTGCAATAACGCAGACTGGAGCTACCTGCCGCAAGCGCCAATTCCGAGACAGGGGTGAGGTGAGCAGCAAGAGTTTTATTATATATCGATATATAGGAGACAGGGGGGAATAGATTCCTCCAAAAAACCCGTCTCTCCAACTGGAGATCAGCCAAAGGCTTTTATAGGGACAGGATTATGGGTCTTAGAAGTTTGTGTTAGTTCCCCCTTGAGGTAGTCATGTCCCAGATGAGTTAACCTTTTCTTGGAGGTTATCCGGCAACACCCTGGTTTTCTTGTCCTAAGATGGGTGCTTTGTTCGGTTTGTCATTCCTAGATCATTATCACTTGTTTTCCACCCTCCAAGGAGGAACATTGGTTAATCTTAAACCTTTTGTACAGACTGGAACCGGAGGGAAAAACAAGATCATGAGACAATGCAGGGGTTAGCAATGGGGAGTAATAATAGTGAGCCGGACCTATGCAGCCTCTTCTAATCTTTCAGAGAAGAAAAGCTCCAACATTTTCCACTAAAACGAGCAATAGAAAAGTGGTAAGACGGCACCCTGTCAAAGGCGGAAAAACCTGTGAAATCTGGAAAAACAAGGCAGTCCCGTTCTGGCTCTCACAGGTTTCTCTGCAATTCATATTTATCCCCAACATTTCATGATGCAATTGAGTTTGGATCTTTTATACGTTATACAGAGTTCAGTTTTAAAAAAAGAGAGAGATTTTGACTACTAAAATCTAATTGGACAAAATGTGTTTGGAACACTCTTCCTGGCTCCTCCCGCTTGATCTCCTCCTCTTTCCTCCCATTTCTCCTGGCAATGGAAAATCATTAAAGATGATCAGGGTGAGGGCCAGTAAGGCGGATTATTCACTCCCCTGACTCTCAGTCCTCAATGGATCAATCGGAGGAGAAAAAGGAGGATGGGCACGTTTCCGTGGTGTTTCTCAAATATTTTCTCTGCAAATGTTACTTCTAAAACGTTAAAGTGCAGGTAGTGCATTGTACGCTGAAAACTTGACTGTTACCTTTTCCTGTCTGGGCTTGCCTCTGAGTTTTCCTTGCATCCTCTAAGAGTAAGGCTTGCTTTTGCACCGTGTCCAGGCCGATGCTATGTGCCTACCAACTTTGTGAAGATGCTTGTGACGTGGCATAACAATCTACAGCCATGAGAGCAGAATCATCAAACTTTGCGGGAAGCAAAGCTTTGTCATTCATAATCACGTCCTTACCTGGCTCTTAAAAATTACTTTAAAAAGTTATGATCTACTTCTCTTGAAATAATGGACTTAGGGTAATGATCATCAATGGCTGCTAAAAATACTAGAACAAAAACTGACTGGGATGGATTAGTCTGACAACACTAGAATTCAATAATTGATTTTAGCACAAGACAACAGAAAACCAGACATCCTCCTGATGGAAGTGCACGACACCAACTGTCTTAGCTATATAGTGCTGCTATAACAGAAATACCACAAGTGGATTGCTTGAACAAAGAGATATTTATTCTCTCACAGTTTAGGAGGCTAGAAAATCCAAATTCAGGGCACCAGCTCCAAGGGAAGGCTTTCTCTCTCTGTCAGCTCTGGTGGAAGGTCCTTGCTATAAATCTTCCCCAGTCTAGGAGTTTCTCATCACAGGGACTCTGGGTCCAAAGGATGAGCTCCCTGCAGGCTCTTGTTTCTTGGTGGTATGAAGCCTCCATCCTCTCTGCGCTATTCTCTCTTTTATATCTCAGAAGAGATTGACTCAACATATAACCTAATCCTGTAGATTGAATCGTGCCTTGTTAACATAACTGCCTCTAATCCTGCCTCATTAGGATTTACAACAAGTAGTCATAATCACATCAGATCACAAAATGGTGCCAAGTTGACACATATTTTGGGAGGACACAATTCAATCCATCACACCATTTATGAAGTATTCTGGCCAAAATATCAAACCGATCTGATCAAGCCTCTAGGTCTAGTTACCAGTTTACAGCAAATACGGGAAAGTAACAAACAAGTTAGTTGATAACACAGAATATAATCAGCAAAATCCAGAATGTGGGAAAGTACAGAACAAAGGACCCAGTTTCATCAAAGGAAATATTGCAAGGAAAAATAAAAAGAGGTAGGAAGAGCTATCGATTTAAAGCGACTTAAGAGACTTTTCAAACAAACGAAATGTGTGGATTTTGTTTAGATCCTGATTTGAACAAAACAACTATTGAAAAACACTTAGGAGACAAGAAGAACAATTTAAACATTGATTAGACATATGACAATATCAAGGAATGATTGTAAATTTTTTAAAGTGTCATAATTGTATTGCATTATACTTTTTAAAAAGAGCGCTTGTCTTTTAGAAATGCGTACTAAAATACATGCTTATAAAATGATATGATGTCTGAGATGTGCTTCAGAATAATCCAATGGTGGCGGGTGGGGGGTGGTAGGAGTATAGATGAAACAAAGTTGGACACAGATTGATGATTGTTGAAGACGAGTGATGAGTAAGCGGGTTTCATTATGCTGTTCACTCCACCTCTGTACAGATTAGACATTTTTCATAGTAAAAACTTCTTTAAAAAATTCAGGGAAGTAGAAAACAGAATTGCAACCAACAGGAATATTTTCTTATTTTATATCAAGCTGTGGCTTGAACCGTGGCATATTTGCAGGCTTGTATGCAAAATTATTTATTTTAATCTCTCTTTTTGGCCTTTCCATGCATGTTGTCCTCAGTCTCTTCTTGTGTTCTAGATTTGCATTATTTTATTGAAAAAAGGCAAATATAAAGAATATTTTCTTAAAAGTTATAATCTCGATGAGATTATTTAGATAGATATTTTAAATAAGATATGTTCAATTGTGATTTTTTTTAAAACATTTGCTTCTGCAACTCAAATAGGTTAAAAAAGAAAACAAAACAAAACAGGGACTTCCTTAATACTACAGAGTTAAGATTTTTACCCAAAACAGTGTTCCCTTTTAAAATATATGCATCCTAAATGGAAACTAAGAGATACTCTCTACCTTCTAGTTCATTTGAATCCAGATCAATATTGCTAATAAATTGTTTAAATATTACTGGAAAAACTGGCATAGCATTGCAAATTTTTTGCAAGTTTAATCAGAAAGGAAGTTACTTGGAATCACTCCAAAAACTAATTACATTTGGGAGGGGGTTGCTAGTAAAGCCAGTGATAATCAGTAACTAAAATACTTCTTTTTAACTCATGGACTCTTGTATTACTTTTCAAACAATCATCTTCTTCAATTCTGCTAAAATTTCAGAAATAAAGTTATCTGTTGAAAATCTCTCCCCTGCCAGATCTCTCTCTCTCTTTTTTTAAAGCAATAGCAAAAACAAAATAAATTGTTTACCACAATTTTCTACCATGAGTTCTACCAATAGGAAGAATGTCTTCCTAATAAAATGGAATATATAGCACCGAAAGCCAGAAATTCAGCTTAAGCAATTCAGTCATATATCCTTATTGTTTAGTATGGCAAGAGAAAATAGGCTTCCTAATAGAAAAAGAAAAGGAAATGTAAGACGGTGCAGGAGCTGGCATCCATCAATCAGCACTTAATGAAGTTGTGCAACTCTTGAATTCAAACCCTCATTTTTACCAAGAAAATTAAAAATGATTCGGAATGCTTTAAGTGGAAAAAAGATACTGTGAGCTTGCTTTTCACCTAAGAAACAGCAGAAGGTTAAAATACTTTTTGTTCTAGAACTGTGGCTATGATAAACCAGAGAAAACCAAACCCATTGCCATAGAGTCAATTCCAACTCATAGCAACCCTACAGGACAGAGTAGAACTGCCCCATAGGGTTTCCAAGAAGCCGCTGGTGGATTCAAACTACTGACCTTATGGTTAGCAGCCAAGCTCTTAACCATTGCTCCACCAGGGCACCTAATGCTCTGCAAGCAGAAACATAGCAGCACTTGCTTGTTTTATATGAGAATATTACTGCTCAGAGCCAAGGGATCTTACTGCTTATTTCACTTACAAAACCCTTTCCTTCTATATAGATAGGTAGGTTGGGTCTATTCCTTAACTTGCATTCTTCTTAGGGAACGGTACGCTACATTGACTAGAGGTTTGCAACACGTGTGCCTAGCTCCTCTGTCTTACCACTCGCCAACATTAGGGTAAATCGTGCTATATCCACTGACTGTCACTTTCTTGCTCAATACTGCTTTTAGAAGAAAGCACATCATTTATCTGGAAATTTGTCTTCTGATAATCTCAACTAATGTCCTAGAGTTCAAATGGGAAAATTAAACTCAAGTCACTATTGCAGACTCTGTAAAAATCATCCGATCTCCTTCCTCAGAGAGAGAAGAGACAAGCCAAATGAAAGCGTAAGTGACATTATTAGAGCTTATGCAGATGGAAAAGAAACATGTACGCAGGGCAGCTACATAATTTGCAAAGCCCAGGGCAAAATGAAAATGTGGAGGCCAGTGTTCAAAAAGCAGAGAAAAAAACGCAGTTGAAGGTACTAGAATATAAAGCTTTTTCCTTTAGAAATATTTTATTGCTCATAAAATATAATAGGGCAATATTATAAATATAATATAAATATAATAAATAGAGTGGTACATGAGTAATAAAATAAAAGTATAAAATATTTTGGTGTGATAATTTTATACAATATAATAAATAATAGTACTTTATTAATGTGGTATCTTGATTGATCATAAGAAAATTTTAGCTTGCTTTTCTGAAAACTCATTTATTAGGTCATAAAAATTTATATTTTGAGCGACTTTATTTTGAAGCAATATAATTGAAAGTGATGTCAGTCTCTCTTGGCAAATGCAAGATCACAATTAATTTTTGATAATTTTTGATTTTGAAAAGGATCATTTTGCTGATGCAACTGGAAGAGGCTGCATAGGTCCAGTTCACTGTTATTACTCCCCATTGCTAACCTCCCGCGTTGTCTCATGATCTTGTTTTTCCCTCCCATTCCAATCTCTATAAAAAGTTTAAGATTAACCAGTGTTCCTCCTTGGAGGGTGGAAAACAAGTGATAATGATCTAGGAATGATAAACCGAACAAAGCACCCATCTTGGGACAAGAAAACCAAGGTGTTGCCAGATAACCCCAAGAAAAGATTAACTCATCTGGGACGTGACTACCTCAAGGGGGAACTAACACAAACTTCTAAGACTCATAATCCTGTCCCTATAAAAGCCTTCGGCCGATCTCCAGTTGGAGACACGGGTTTTTTGGAGGAATCTATTCCTCTCTGTCTCCTATATATCGATATATAATAAAACTCTTGCTGTTCACCTCACCCCGTCTCAGAATTGGCTATTGCGGCAGGTAGCTCCAATTCACGTTATTGCGGTAACACAACTGTTAAGTGCATTTTATAGCCTGTAAAAACAGTGGGATACTTTTTTTTTTTTAATGTAAGTTTCTTCTATTTAATTCTGAAAAGTATAACAGCTTCAAATGAGGAAACTCTATTAAGAGCACTCTGAGGTGTTGAGGAAGAAGAAAAGGCTTCTTATGTTAGTCAGGATAGTTCAGTCTCTGCTATGTTGTTGTTGTTGTAATGTGCTGTTGAGTCAGTTTCAACTCATAGCGACCCTGTGTAGGAAGAATGAAACACTGCCTGATCCTGTGCCATCCTCACAATCATCGTTTGAGCCCATTGTTGCAGCCACTGTGTCAATCCATCTTGTTGAGAGTCTTCCTCTTTTTCTCTGACCCTCTCCTTTACCAAGCATGATGTCCTTGTCCAGAGACTGATCCCTCCTGATAACATGCCCAAAGTACGTAAGTAGTCGCGACTCTCGCTTCCAAGGAGAAATCTGGCTGTATTTCTTCCAAGATAGGCTTGTTCATTTTCTGGTAGTCCGTGGCATGGTCAACATTCTTCACCAACACTGGAATTCAAAGGCATTGATTATTTTTTGGTCTTCCTTATTCATTGTCCAGCACCCATATGAGGTGACTGAAAATATCATTGCTTGGCTCAGGCGGACCTTAGTACTCAAAGTGACATCTTTGCTTTTTAACACTTTGAAGAGGTCTTTTGCAGCAGATTTGCCCAATGCACTATGTCTGCTATAGTAACAAATAATTCTGGAACTTCAGGGGCTTAACACAGTAAATTTATTTCTCACTCACATTACAGTCCAGTGTGGGTGGGAAGACTTTCTTTATCATGTGGCTATGTCATGTGGAGCATGTGACCTCCAAAATCACTGCAGCAGGGGGAGAGTGTAGAGAAGTTATACTTAATTGCCTCAGTCTAGAAATCACACATAACTTCCACTCACCTTCTAGAAAAAATAGTCATGTGACCTCAACCAACTACAAGGAAGGCTAAGAAAATTGGTCTTCCTTTGTGTTCAGAAAGAAGAAATGACCTTGGTGAATACACAGCATTGTTTCTACCATACCTCTGCAGTGAGCTCTAACTAGACTCAAGGGACAATTGTATAAGTGATCCCCCATCTAATGAATGGTCCATTTGTAAATATCTTTTTTTCTTAATTAATATTTTATTGTGTTTAAGGTGAAAGTTTACATAGCTAATTAGGTTCCCATTTAACAATTTCTACACAAATTATTCAGTAATATTGGTTACATTTTTCACAGTGTGTCATTATTCCAATTCATTCTGTTCTGGTTGTACCATTTCCACTACCCTAGTTTCCCTGCCCCCTTACCTTCTCATCTTTGCTTTAGAGTAATTTTTGACCATTTGGTCTCCTATAGATTATTTTTCTTAAAGAAGCTCATTACTCATGTGTGATAGTCTTTGTTTTATGAACCAATCTGTTATTTAGCTAAAAGCCTCAAGGGATAATTTCAGTTTAAGGTGTAAATGGGATAAATTTCTAATAAATTATGTAAAAATATAAATTTAACACTTCTGGAGGTGATGATTCTTATGGAACAATTTTTCTAAAAAGATTTAACTCTTCATACAAATCAGTCTTGTGTAAGTGTGAATTTAATTTTAAATGTAAGTTTATACAATGGCATTTTAATATTTCCTCTGACATTCCCTGTAACTTGAGGAGGTTTACAAGAAATTAAATGAATGAATGAATGAAAATGGCTTTGTTATTTGTATATAACTCAAATGTCTGTTTATGCATCCTACTGCTGTATCTTCATTTGCAAGGAGCCCTGGTGGTGCAGTGGTTAAGGCTCAGCTGCTAACTGAAAGGTCAGCAGTTCGAACCCACCAGTCTCTTTGAGGGAGAAAGATGTAGCAGTCTGCTCACATAAAAATTATAGCCCTAGAAACCCTATGGGGCAGTTCTACTCTGTCCCCATAGGGTTGCTATGAGTCAGAATCAACTCAACAGCACATAACAACAAAGCTTCAATAGCAAGAAAAAATAATTTTAAAACTATCTTCTTCATTAATAATTGATTCAACCAAAGCTTCATGTGAAAATAGTGCTATTTTGTGTCAAATGTGAGGATCTTAAAAATTTAACTTCTACTTCTAAGTTTATGGACATTTGCTTTGCACTGTTGCAGCAATTTTCAAATGTTTGTGCCAACGTTCAGGTCAAGGATTATTAGCTGTGCTGATGTTGCAGGAATGGGCTCTGGGAGCGAACCCTGCAGCTGGTCTCCCACTTCAACTTTCAGCCCTATCTCCATGTGGAGCTCCTTCTCTTTCCTGGGGCCGCAGTTGCTGCTACTTCTGCTGCTGCTTCTTTCACCAGTCTAGGACCAGGTCTAGTCCTGGCTGCCCCTTGTAGACCTGTGACACTCCAGGACTGCTCCCAGGATACCTGTGCACACCCGATGGCCGGGCCAGTGAGGCCTGAGCCTGGTGAATGCAGGTGCTGTTGCTGGACCAAACCAACTTGAGCGTATTGTTGCCTGGACAATCTTCTCTGCTCACAACACATTCAAAGATAAAATTATAAAACGTTTCAAGATGGTGACAATAGAGTATTTAACCATGATTCAGAGCCTAGTGCTGCCCTTTCTTCTTTCTGAAAACCCCTTCTCCATCACAAAATTTGGATCTGTCTTATTTTAGAGCCAAGCCAGACCCAACTTCCCCTAGGCTTGGCCCTAGCTCTAGCCTTTCTTCCACTCAAATCCTGCTTTAGGCAAAGCACTTGTTTTTTTCTTCGAAGTTTAAGGATGGCCAATAGGCATTCTGTGACAAAGACTTTTATTTATTTATTATTGTACTTTAGATGAAGGTTTACAGAACAAATAGTTTCTCATTAAACAGTTAGTACACATATTGTTTTATGACAATGGTTAACAATCCCATGACATGTCAACACTGTCCCTTCTCAAACTTGGGTTCCCTATTACCAGCTTTCCTGTCCCCTCCTGCCTTCTAGTCCTTGTCCCTGGACTGTTGTGCCCCATTAGTCTTGTCTTGTTTTATGGGGCTGTTTAATCTTTGGCTGAACAGTGAACCTCGGGAGTGACTTCATTACTGAGCTAAAACGGTGTCCATGGGCCATACTCTCGGGGTTTCTTCAGTGTCTGTCAGGCCAGGAAATCTGGTCTTTTTTTGTGAGTTAGAATTTTGTTCTACATTTTTCTATAGCTCTGTCCGGGACCTTCTATTGTGATCCTTGTCAGAGCAGTGGGTGGTGGTAGCCGGGCACCATTCAGTTGTACTGGACTCAGTCTGGTGGAGGCCATGGTAGTTGTGGTCCATTAGTCCTTTGGATGAATCTTTCCCTTGTATCTTGTTTTCTTCATTCTCCCTAGCTCCCAAAGGGGTGAGACCAGTGGAGTATCTTAGATGGCTGCTCACAGGCTTTTAAGACCCCAGATACTACTCACCAAAGTAGATGGTAGAATATTTTCTTTATAAACTGTATTATGCCAATTGAGCTTGATGTTCCCCGAGACCATGGTCCCCACAGACCCCACCCAGCAATTCAGTCCCGTAGGGAGTTTGCATGTGTCTATGGAGCTTCCATGACCTTTCCTTGTACAAGTTGTGCTGGCTTCCCCAGTATTGTGTACTGTCTTACCCTTCACCAACGTTACCACTTATCTCTTGTCTATTTAGTATTTCCCCCTCCTAGACCTCCCGTCCCTCGCAAACAACAAAGATTGTTTCTTTTTGTATATAAACTTTTTCATGAGTTTTTACAGTACAGGTCTCATACAATATTTGTCCTTTTGTAATAGACTTATTTCACTCAGCATAATGTCCTGCAGTTTCATCCATGTTCTGAGATGCTTCACAGATTCATCGCTGTTCTTTATAGTTGCATAATACTCCATTGTGTGTACGTACCATAGTTTCTTTATTCATTCTCCTGTTGATGGGCATCTAGGTTGTTTCCATCTTTTTGCTATTGTGAACAACGCTGCAGTGAACATGGGTGTGCATATGTCTATTCGTGTGATGGCTCTTATTTCTCTAGGATATATTCCTAGGAGTAGGATTGCTGGATTGTATGGTATTTCTATTTCTAGCTTTCTAAGGAAGTGCCATATCGTTTTCCAAAGTGGTTGTATCATTTTCCATTCCCACCAGCAGTACATAAGAGTTCTGATCTCTCTGCAGCCTCTCCAACATTTGTTATTTCCAGTTTTTTTGATTTGTGCCTGTAATGCTGGGGGGAGATGGTATCTCACTGTGGTTTTAATTTGCATTTCTCTAATGTCTAGTGATCGCAAGCATTTCCTCATGTGTCTGTTTGCTGCTTGAATGTCTTCTTTGGTGAAGTGTCTGTTCATTTCCTTTGCCCATTTTTTAATTGGATTATTTGTCTTTTTGCTGTAGAGGTGTTGGATTTTCTTGTAGATTTTAGAGATTAGACGTTTGTCTGACTTGTAATATCCAAAAATTTTTTCCCCGTATGTAGGTTCTCTTTTTACTCTTTTGTTGAAGTCTTTTGATGAACATAAGTGTTTAATTTGTAGAAGATCCCAGTTATCTAGCTTATCTTCTGGAGTTTGTGTGTTGTTGGTTATGGTTTATATCCTTTTAATGCCATGTATTAGGGGCTCTAGCGTTGATCCTATTTTTTCTTAAATGAACTTTATAGTTTTTGGCTTTACATTTAGGTCTTGATCCATTTTGAATTAGTTTTTGTATATGGCGTGAGGTATGGGTCTTGTTTCATATTTTTTGCAGATGTACATCCAGTTTTGCCAGCACCATTTATTAAAAAGACTGTCTTTACCGCATTTGATGGACTTTGGTCCCTTGTTGAAGATCAGGTGACCATAGGTGGATGGATTTACATCTGGGTTCTCAATTCTGTTCCATTGGTCTATGTAATCTGTCATTGTACCAGTACCAGGCTGTTTTGACTACTGTAGCTGTATAATAGGTTCTGAGGTCAGATAGTGCGAGTCCTCCTACTTTATTCACTTCTTCAATAGAGCTTTATTTATCCGAGGCTTCTTCCCTTTCCATGTAAAGTTAATGATTAGTTTTTCCATCTCTTTAAAGAATGTTGTTTGTATTTGGATCAGGATTGCATTGTATTTGTAAATTGCTTTGGGTAGAATTGTCATTTTCACAATGTTGAGTCTACCTATCCATGAGCATGGTATTTTTTCCATTTATGTAGATCCCTTTGGGTTTCTCGTGATAGTGTTTTGTAGTTTTCTTTGTATAGGTCTTTTACATCCCTGGTTAGATTTATTCCTAAATATTTTGTTTTTTTAGGGACAAAGCACTTGTATTTTAATGTTCTAGGAAATGCAGTGGAAGATAGCACTGCATTTAGAAAAATTTCACAGACTCTTATTTTATCCCTGGATGGCCTCTGCACCATGTGGCCTTCCCCACTTTTCTTGCTGATCTTGCTCTTCAGCTGGCTCTGAAATGTCTCTCTACAGTTCTCCCTCCACTAAATCCTCCCCCAAGTCTCCTCACCACTGAGAAGACTTCTTTGCCTGCTGCCCACTCTCCTTCATCTCCTCTTCACATCCTACAGCACCTCACTGAGTCGTTTAAGGAATGGTCTTCCCTTTATCTATACTAAGGGTGGAGATCATGTTGTATTTCTTTTGCTATACCCACAGCACCTGGACAAAAGCTGAGCTCTCAAATCTGTGACAATTACTTGTTCAAAACTGCAAAGTGTGATGCAGGATATAATGGAAAAGTATAGTAGGGCATAGTGACTGTTCAATGAGGTGACCTGATTTAGTCCAAGGGGACCTGGTCTTTGCTTTGGTACAGTGCTTATCACAATAAAAAGCAAACAAACAAAAAAACCCATTGCCATTGAGTTAATTCCTACTCATAGAGGCTGTATAGGACAGAGTAGAACTGCCCCAGCTGTAACCTTTCTGCTGCATAGCCTTTCCAAGGCTGTAGTCTTTATAGGAGCAGGCTGCCAGATTTTTCTCCCAGGGAGCAGCAAGTGGGTTTGAACCTCCAGCCTTTCGATTAGCAGCCAAGTGCATAAACACTGTGCCACCAGGGCTCCTTGCTTATCACAGTAAATAACTGAGTAAGAGGTGAAGACTTAAATTGCAGAAAACTCCCACAATGTTAATGCACTTTATTTACCAAATAAATAAATATATGAAATGTGCAGAGAAAATTAGCGATAATAAGCAATGAAAATCATAGAAAATGAGTTGGAAGTAAATTTTAGAGATCATCCAAAGTAGTGGCTCGTACTCTTTTAGGGATCCCATGGGACTCTGGTGAACGAATACATGTTGCAGACGATTGAAATGGGACCCTCTGAAAGCTCATGGCCACTATCTATCAGTTTGTCCTACAGGGGTGGCTTTGTGTTGCTGTGATGTTGGAAGCTATGCCACCAGTATTTCAAATACCAGCAGGGTCACCTGCAGTGGACAAGTTTCAGAACTTCTAGACTAAGACAGACAAGGAAGAAAGGCCTAGTGATCTATTTCCAAAAATCAGCCAATGAAAACCTTATGGATCACAACAGAACATTGTTTGACTCACTTGCTTTGGATATGTCATTAGGGGAGACCAATAGCTGGAGGAGGGCATTCTGTTTGGTGAAGTACAGGGCAAGTACAGGGCAAGTACAGGGTGAAGTACAGGGCAAATACAGGGCAAGGCAAACTCTTGGTAAGATGGATTGGCACAATAGTCACAACGATGTATTTGAACATGCCAGTGATTGTGAGGATGATGCAGGATCGATCAGCATTTTGTTCTGTTGTACATAGGCCGTCATGAATCGGAGTCTACTCGACAGCAACTAACAACAACATCAAAGCTCAATGACCCCTGATCTAAAGAATTTTCCAAACAGAACTCCAACTTACCCAGAATGGCAGGTGCTCTGAAATACTTGATTTTGTTTAATAAACTCCAAAGACAAGATACCTTCTATGTGGGAAAAAAAACTAAAATCTAAATAAAATATGGAATGTACTCTATTGAGCCTTTAGACAAATACCTGTTTTCCAGGAGATGCATAATAGGAGAAATTGTCTCTAAAACAAGACAGATCCCAGATGTTTGAAAGTTTGCAGATCAAATCAGCATTTTAAATCAGTAGTAAAATCACAAAATTTTATCTTGATTTCCCTCCAACTGAGTGAGCTAAGATTCTTCTGTTATAAACAGAAATACAGGAGTGAGACAAATTACTGTTTTTGTCAAAAGCATAGTCTTCCAGTCTAGTTCTGCAAGTGAGAAAGAAATTAATATGAAAGTATATTGAAGAAGTGTAAAAACCCAAAGGAGGAAAAGATTTAAAAATAGAGTTTATTTTTTTATACTACATAACAATAAAAATATTGATGCCATCTAAAACAAACAAATTATAAGTATAAAGAAGGAAATAAGCAAATAAGCTTCAATATTTGGAGAAAAGTTCCAAACTTTAGTATGCTGTTTTAAGACTATGGGCTTTGGAATCAAACCACCTAGTTTAAAATGATAACCTCACCCTGTGTGACCTTGTGCATTTAGCACTTAGCCTTTCAAAACCTCAGTTTTGCCTTCTCTAACAGGAGGATAATAATGTTTACCTGATAGGGTTGTGTATGTTGTTAGGTGCCGTTGAGTTGATTCTGATTCATAGTGACCCTATGTACAACAGAATAAAACACTGCCCGGTCCTGTGCCATCCTCGCAATTGTTGTTATGCTTGAGCTCATTGTTGCAGCTACTGTGTCAATCCATCTCGTCGAGGGTCTTCCTCTTTTTCGCTGACTGTCTATTTTACCAAGCATGATGTCCTTCTCCAGGGACTGATCCTTTCTGACAACACGTCCGAAGTATGTGAGACATAGTCTCACTATCCTTGCTTCTAAGGAGCATTCTGGTTGTACTTCTTCCAAGACAGATTTGTTCAGTCTTTTGGCAGTCCTTGGTATATTCAATATTCATCATCAACACCACAATTCAAAGGCGTCAATTCTTCTGTCTCCTTATTCATTGTCTAGCTTTCGCATGCATACGAGGTGATTGAAAACATCATGGCTTTGGTCAGGCGCACCTTAGTCTTTTAGGTGACATCTTTGCTTTTCAACACTTTAAAGAGGTCTTTTGCAGCAGATTTGCCGAATGCAATGTGTCTTTTGATTTCTTGACTGTGGCTTCCATGGGTGTTGAACATGGATCCAAGTAAAATGAAATTCTTGACAACTTCAATCTTTTCTCTGTTTATCATGATGTTGCTTATTGGTCCAGTTGTAAGGATTTTTGTTTTCTTTATGTTGAGATGTAATACATACTGAAGGCTGTGGTCTTTGATCTTCATCAGTAAGTGCTTCAAGTCCTCTTCACTTTCAGTGAGCAAGGTTCTGTCATCTGCATTTTGCAGGTTGTTAATGAGTCTTCCTCCAGTCCTGATGCCTCCTTCTTCTTCATGTATAGTCCAGCTTCTTGGATTATTTGCTCGGCATACAGATTGAATAAGTATGGTGAAAGGATACAACCCTGACGCATACCTTTCCTGACTTTAAACCATGCAGTATTCCCTTGTTCTGTTCAAATGACTGCCTATTGATCTATGTACAGGTTCCTCATGAGCACAGTTAAGTGTTCTGGAAGTCCCACTCTTTGCAATGTTATTCATAATTTGTTATGATCCACACACTTAAATATCTTTGCATAGTCAATAAAACACAGGTAAACAAATATTTACCTGATAGGGCTGTATACAGAGTAAATGAAATAACCTACATAAAGTGCTCAATACATACCTAGTAATTAAAGAAGAATGAATTAAGCAAGAGAGTGCAAAAGAATAAAAACAGGGAGAAAAAGTATTTCCTCATTAAAGACAGATGAGAAAGAATAGGACAGTATGTTTCTATGTACAAATAAAATAAGGCACATTGGAAAGGAAAGTTTTGAGAAAAAATTTTACAGATCTCCAAAAGAAAGAAAGACAAGTAAAACCTGAAAAAGAAAGTTGAGAAAATCCTCACTTGTCTGAGCCTGTTTGTCTTTTCTCTATCCTTTTTTCCTTTGTTGTTGTTGGTTGCCGTTGAGCCAATTCTGACTCATGGCGGCCCCATGTGTGCAGAGGAGAACTGTTCCATAGGGTTTTCAAGGCTGTGGACTTTCAGAAGGAGAGCGCCAAGCCTTACTTTCAAGTTGCCTTTGGGTAGGTTTGAATCGCCAGCCTTTCGGTTAATAGTCCAGGGCTTAACCGTTGGCACTACCCAGGAACTCCTTTCTTTCCTTTAGAGGAATTCAAATGCTGAATGGGAATGGAGCCAATAACAACTGGATGACCCCTTTCTAGTGATTTGTCTGTGTTCCAGAATATATTTAAAATTAAAAAAATTTTTTTTAACATATCCTTTAAAAAATAATGCTTTTAATAATCTAACTTTATTTTTTACTATACACCTACCTGGTTCAGTGGTAGAATTCTTGCATTCCATGTGGAAGATCTAGGTTCCATTCCCGGCCAATGCGCCTCATGCATAACCACTGCCCATCTGTCAGTGGAGACTCAGTCTTACTATGATGCTGAACAGGTTTCAGTGGAGCTTCCAGACTAAAATGACTACAAAGAAAGCCCTGGTGATCTACTTCTTAAAATCAGCATAAAATGTAGCTAAAGTAGAAAATGCCTCACTATTATTATGTATATGAAGAAAATGATGCAAGGAAAGATAGATAATCCACAGCATGAGGGCAAGTCCCCTTGAGCAGGCATGAAAAGGTTAAGCTGCTAAAAGAAGGATCAACAGTAGGCTATGTTGAGCCAAAACAAAAACTAAACCCATTGCCAAGGAGTCGATTCCAACTCATAGCGACCCTATAGGACAGAGTAGAACAGTCCCATAGAGTTTCCAAGGCTGTAATCCTTACGGAAGCAGACTGCCACATCTTTCTCTCATGGAGCTGCTGGTTGGTTTGAACCACCAACCTTATGGTTAGAATCTGAGCACTTTAACCACTCTCCAACAGGGCTCCTTTATGGTAAGCCACACACACACCACATCCTTTGCCGTCGAGTGGATTCGGACTCATGATGAGCCAACCAAAAAACTAAAACCAAACCTGCTGCCGTTCAGTCGATTCCGACTCATAGTGACCCTACAGGACAGAGCAGAACTTCCCCACAGGGTTTCCAAGGAGCGGCTGGTGGATTTGAACTGCCAACCTTTAGGTTAGCAGCCACAGCACTTAACCACTGGGCCACCAGGGCTCCATGATGAGCCAAGGGGAGGTTATTTTCATATTTTTGCACCAAACAGGATAGGTCCTTCACTGGTATAGTGTTGGATGATAATATTTTTCTCTCTTCAGAGGAGTGAAGAGAATTTATCATCAATTTCCATTTTTCTCGTTTGTTTCCCTCATCTCTACTGAACAATGTTCTTTAATCAAACAGCTATCCCATGGCTAATGACCTTCCAGACTGAGCCAGTCCAAATGCAGCCTGCACCACCTTGCCAAGGTCTGCAGAAAATCTTTAAGTCCTGTTAGGACTCAGCGGATCCCTCGCAAGTCACTCTGGCTCCTCGTCCTCCCCGCCGCATGCCGATTAGTCTGAGAGCTGCTGTTTCTCTGCAGCCATTGGCACCTTGCTCCTATTCCAGGGCTCTTTCAGTGACCACGTGACTGGGAAACCAAGTGATGCAGAAGCCCAATGTTTGCCATCAGCCTGGCCCTCAAGTGTCCTTGCCAAAGTTTATGTAAACTCTTGGAAGGCTATTTTCAGATTAGGAAATAATACAGTTTAAATATTTTATGAGACAAAGGAGGAAAAGTATTAACACAGGAACTAGTTTTATGTCATGATTTAGAAAGGAAGGTCATAAAGTATTATTAAAGAAAAACAGGTTTCTATGTGTTCCAAATGCTGCAGTAGCACTATGCTTTTCTATTCTCCCAAACTTACTGAAACTGCCCTGCATTATCCTCTATATTTAATATCATCAATTTAAATGCATTGCTCTAGGATGTTGGTGTCATTGGTTTAACTCAAGCTGTAAACTGCAAATGGCACTGTATTTCCAACATTGCTATAACGAAGCGGGGGAGGTTTAAGTAGTTGGAACAGATGTGGGGGACATTCAGGAATTTGAGGCCCAGAGGCAAACGTTAAAGAGCTGCTGAACTTCTGCATGCATTTGGCAAAATGCTCTCGGAGTCCCTTTACAAAGCAGTCTGCATTCTTTGGCTCATCTCTCGGAGGCTTTTCAGAAGAGGAGACTACTCTCCAACACAATATAGACGTCTCTTCAAATAAATCCTATGTGGAAGAAAATCCTCAAAATTAACCAACCTGCTCATTTCAGACTCATTAATTTCACAAAAGGTGGAACCACTACCAACACTATTGGGATGTGGGTGCAAACTACTGTTTATGAAAAAACCCTGGTAACAGTATTCCAGTGTCCAAAGAAGTTAGCACCTCCAGACAAAAGTTTAATTCCAAGTATGTGCTCAGCTTTAATGAGAATTATTCTCTCTCTAACCTTATTTCTTCCTACTAACTGAAGGACTTTCTCTAAGCCCCCACACCCCAACAGGCACCAGAACAGACAATGTGTGCTGGCAAATGCTGAACAGAATGTTTTCCTGATTCAGACACTCCGAGTGAACAGAGACCCCCCACCCCAGAGCAGTGCTTCTCGCACTTGACTAGCCTGAGGACAGCAGTGCTGTCCAGGTGTCATTCTGGTTCTCTTTCTACCTCCCCTCATATTAGCCATTCCCTCCACTTTTAAAAGAAAGGCACATCCCTCACCCATCCTGAATTTAACGATTCCCTACTTTGGAGGGTAAAAGTTTCCCAGGATGCCAGACAAATGCATAATTCAAAATATTGGTACTGCCCAGCCAAAGTGGAGTAATAGGATCCAGATTTACCTGAAATAAAACCAAAACAAAGACAAAATTCATGAAACAACAGTTTTCAAGATACTGGACATCATGCAATGAAGGACAGTGATCTCTGAGAGATGGAAAACAAACAAGGTGAGCCCTATGATTGCCCAGTTTACAGCCTTGAGAGAGCTTCTAGGCTGCAGTGCAGGAAGGGGAACTGAGTTTCTGAGTTGAAGAGATGGAACTGAGAGTCCAGGGAGTCCATACGGCTAGAGTTCATAGGGCAGAACACCAAAGAGGAGAGAGTTACACAGAGAGAGAGAATCGCAGAGATCTCAGAAGGTCCCCTCAAGTAGTCAGCACATGCATGTGAGGAAACTACCCCAGTTTTGGGAAAGAATTGAAAGAAGTAGAAGTACAGTGACTGATGTTTGTGTAGGACCAGGAGCAGTGCCTGTTCCCATCAATCTGACTAGAAAAATTTATAACTCACAGGGCATTGGATAAAGTGCTCGTGAAAATCTTGCTCCAGTGGTGAGAAATAATTAGCTCTAGACTGGGCACTGTTCCAGAGTTGCCTAACACATCATAAAAGCAAGACCTAAAAGGAGTAAACTGCTTCCAAGTCATTTAGCTGCATTCCAGAACAAAGCTCAAGAAAATCTATAGGAATACAAAAATTGCCATCACCCACCCAAAAAGACAAAATTTACAATGTCTGCTATCCAACTGAAGATTACCAGGCATGCAAAGAGGCAAGAAAGCATAACCCATAATTAGGAGAATAATCAGTCAATTGAAACCAACCCAGAAATGATCTGTAAGTTAGAACTGAAATAAAAGTACTTTAAAACAGTTACCGTCTATGAAAAGCCTGTACAATGGATATGTACAATAAAGCCTAGAAGCTTTATTCATAATAGTTAGAAATTAGAAACTGTCTAGGTGTCTAGGAGTGTGGCTAAACACACTAGTATATTCATGCAATCAAACACTACCTAACAATAAAAAAAAAATTCTCTAAGAGACGCAACAACATTCTTGAACTTCAAAACATAATTCTGAGAGAAAAAAATCTAGACATAAAAAAGTAAATACCACATGTCTCAGTCATCTAGTGCTGTTATAACAGAAATATCACAAGTGGATGGCTTTAACAAAGAGAAATTTATTTTCTCACAGTCTAGTAGGCTGGAAGTCCAAATACAGGGTGTCAGCTCCAGGGGAGGGCGTTCTCTGTCAGCTCTGGAGGAAGATCCTTGTCGTCAGTCTTCCCCTGGACTAGGAGTTTCTCTGCGCAGGAACCCAGAGTCCAAATGACACGCTCTGCTCCCAGCACTGCTTTCTTGGTGGTATGAAGTCCCCATGTCTCTCTGCTCACTTCTCTCTTTTATATCTCAAAAGAGATTGGCTTAAGACACTATCTAATCTTGTATGTCTCATCAATGTAATTGTTGCTAACCCATCTCTATAGCATCGTGGTGATAGGATTTACAACACATAGGAAATCACATCAGATGACAAAAAGGTAGACAATTACACAATAGCAGAAATCATGACCTAGCCAAGTTGACAGATATTTTTGGGGGACATAATTCAATCCATGATACCACATGATTCCATTTATCTGAAATTCTCAATTTCTACAGTGATAGAAACCAGATCAATGGTTGCGTCTGGGGAAGGGGGATCAACTGAGAAAGAACACAGGGGAACTTATTAGGGTAATGAAATATTCTCTGTATTGAGAGTGAGTTACACGGGTGTATGCATTGTAAAAACAGATCAAGCTGTGCAAACTGTACACTTCATGCAACAGAAGTTCTTATTAAAAATTTAATAATCCAATAGAAAAACAGGCACGTACAAAAAGCAATTGGGTAGTAATAAACATGAAAGTATCATTAGGATTCAGGAAAGAAACCAATTAGAACCAAAGTGAGATAACATTTCATACCCACCAAATTCTTGATATTTAAACATTTGACAGTATTTGACACCATTTGATCACATGCTCTGCTGAGGCAATAAATATTGGTACAACTACTTTGGAAAACACTTTGACTTAATCTAGTAGTGAAAAAGTGCATTCCCTGTGCTCCAAAATGCCACTCTTAGGTACATTTCTACTTCCTGGAGAAAGTCTTGAACATCAGTAGAGTTAGAAATTCTTGTTCATAACAGTATTGTTTGTGATAGCAAAAACAAAACAAAAGAAAAACTGGAAACCTGAGAGTCTATAGGATTACAGATAAATAGTGGCATAGTGTTTGCGGAATACATTTATACCACCGTGGAATTTAATAAATTTCAGCTACATGTATAATTATAGATTAATCTCAGGAATATATTGTTGATGGAAATAAGCAAGTCACCAAAGAATATCTGCAGAATGATTCCAGCTACCTATACATTTCAAAAACATGCAAAATTAAACTATATATTGTTTAGGGAAAGAAGTAGATGGTAAACAATTAAGGAAAAAAAGAGAATAATAGAATTCTAAACTGAGGAGGTTGAGAAGGTAAAAGAACCGGAGAGGGGCACATAATGTCAAGACAGTGTTTATTGTACTGACATTCTTTAAGCTTTACATATATTCCACTGAAATCCTTTCTTGTCCACTCAATATTTAACATGAAATTTAATAAAAAATGAACATGAAGAATATAGATGAGTAAATGAAAGAATGTGAGATGAAATACTATACATGTCATTTGTGATTATCAGTGACAACCTAAAAATCTCTATAAAACTCAATTGTAAGTCTGCCAAGTTCTTAATGTAGAAATTTCTCATTTAGAATTATAGGATCATCATGTAATAACGGCAGAACTGAAAGACTGTTAGTGAATAACGTTGTTTATAAAACGACACGCCCAGATAAATGTCAAGGCACTATAAAAAATATCATCTATTCCCAGCTCATAATTAATAGAATGCCCTGTGAAGGCAAGATGCTGTAGTATAAAGGTTTTTGTCATTTCTATGAAGATGTTCGTTTGATCTGCTATTTCACAACAGCCTATTATGTGCCAGTAGAACTTATTTTCTGTGCATAACATTTCGAAAGTCATCAGAAGTACACAGTGAATGCCTTCTAGGGGGAAGAAACAACACAGAGGAGCCTTTAAAAAAAAACCTAATATTCAAATTCAAAATGTTACTTTTTTCCCTCTGAATACTGATGCATCCTCAGTGCATGCGTGGGTATAAGCATACAAGTGGCATCTGGAAGAACTGCTTCTGAATCCAAATAACAGGTTGCTTGCAGGAGACGAATTCCCTTCTGACCTTCTCACTTTTTGCAAGATGGAAGCCTTCGTTTTATAGGCTCACCTAGGCCCAGGATTCCGCAGCCTGACTGAGTTGCCAAGCATTGGCCCAAAAGGAAGAGAACATCCATAAACTGTGTTCTGGTTTGTCTAACTATATCATGAGAAAACAGAATGCAGTCTCAGAGGACACTACCCAGCCCCACAGCCCTGGGAGAGCTGCAGCCTTTACTCTGGGGCTGTGAGGCGAGGGGTGGATAGAAAATAGAAGGAGAGGCCTGGGGGGGAGAAGCAGCCAGTCTTGCAAAGTCATCCAAGATTTCTGCCCAAGATCTGCTGGTTTAATAGATTTTTAAAAATGTTACTATAACATAAAAGCTGCTTTTGGAAACATAAGAGATGTTTAAATACAGTATTTACTCTGCTAGTAACAAGATTCCATTACCTTCGATCTTTTATAAACCTCGAGTAGCTCTCCCTTGATTTCTAGCCAAGCCCTCTTCCATCTACTCCTGATCCTCAGCTCAAGAAGGGAAAAATTATGTGCCCAATGCCAGAGGTACAGACGAACTTGTTTCTCCAGGAGAGCAACCAACCTTAGTTGCTCTTCAGGAATATTTGGAATCCTCTCTCTCTTTGCTCTGCACATACTACAAACTTCACAATTTTTGAAACCATTGGAGTTTTCATTCCTTAAAATTCTAAAAGTCTCATCCTGGTTAACTGCAGGACATACTAGCATAGTGGTCTCAAGCCCTGCTGAAATAATCACTGAATATCAACAGCAGATAAAGAAAGATTCTCGAATTGAAAACCAAAGACACAAGGAAAATATTAGTCCAAAGGACTAACGGACCACATGAATCACAGCATCCACCAGCCTGAGCCCAGAAGAAGTAAATGGTGCCCAGCTACCACCACCAACTGCTCTGACAGGGATCGCAATAAAGGGTCCCGGACAGAGCAAGAGAAAAATGTAGAACAAAATTCAAATTCACACACACAAAGAACAGACTTACTGGTCTGATGGTGACTGGAGGAACCCCTGACAGTATGACTGTGGACCCCCAGCTAAGTCAGAACTGAAGCCACGCTGGAAGTCCACCTTTTAGCCAAAGATTAGACAGGCCTATCAAGCACACAATAGCACGCATGAAGAACTTGCTTCTTAGTTCAATCAAGTATAGGAGACCAAACAGGCAAAACCTGCCCAAAAGCAAAGATGAGAGGGCAGGAAGGGGCAGAAAAACTGGATGAATGGACACTGAGAACCCAGGGTGGAAAGGGAAAGGGGGAGAGTGCCGACACATTGCGGGGATTGCAACTAATGTCACAAAACAATTTGTCTATAAAATTTTGGAATGAGAAACTAATTCGCGCTGTAAACTTTCGCCTGAAACACAATAAAATTTTTTAAAAAGAAAGATCCTTGAGAACAAAAACCAGAAAAAACTATAGTCAGGCCGCTTAAGGCAATACCGCCAACAGAGAAACATTCTAAAGAGAGAAATCTTATTTCTACTGAGACATTAAGAGTAGAGTTAAAATATTACTCCTTTCCAAAAATTTACTTGATATGCATTAGTACCAAATGTATTAAGGAGTCAATAATTCAGGTAAACTTGGTAACAGGACAGCAAACAACCTCCTGCACAGCCTTCCAGGAGGCCCTGCTGAGCACACAACGTTGCTGCTCCTCCTACTTAGGCAAAGCGTATTGTCAAACGCCATTAAATTGTGCAAGGGAACCATAGTACATAATGTCACAGGAGCTCTGTATCTAAAGAAATTTGATGCATGATTTATCATCCAGGCTATAGCACTGGATGATGGATTGTCTGTTTCCTAATGTTGCTGTAACACAAATGCCACAAGTGGGTGGTTTTAAAGAACAGAAATTTGTTTTCTGACAGTTCTGGAGGCTGAAAGTCCAAATCAGGGTTTCAACTATGTAGATTCCTTCCTTGTGGGTAGCCCTGGGTGTTCCTTGGTTCCTTGGCTTGTAGTGATCCTCATATGGTGTTTGTCTTCCCCCAAGCATGTCTTTGTGTCTAATCTGTTCTTTGTAAGAACTCAGAAGTGATTAGATTTAGAACCTATCCTATTCAGGTACACCTAATTAACAACCAAAGAAAATCCTATTTATCCTATTTCCATACAGGATCATATTTATAGGTTTAGGGGCCAGGATTTCAATACATATTTTGGGAGGACACAATTCATTTCATAATAATGATCAAAACAAAAAGAAGAAAAAGACTAAAGAGGTTTAGTAATGTGTCCCAGACCAATCATCTGAAACACAAAGTATGAGATCTTGCATACTGTATAGAAAGCCATGGATTACAGAGAAACGAAAGCCCCAAGTCATGGTAGAAAGGTTGGGGATTTAGGGGATTGTCACAGTGAAACTTGATTTGAAGCTGAACGTATAAGAGCATTCATCACTTTCCATTCACAGCTCCACATGGCAGAAGCGACGGTCCCCTGCGATTGCGAGAAGAAAAAGAATTTGAAAATTGTGAGTTTTAAGCAGACACACAGACGGCGTTTTCTTCTAGTCTAATAGTAGAAAACCTTTTAAAAGAAAAAGTTTATCAAGATTCTAGAGGTTTCTTTAGTAGCAAAACAATTTCTTGTTGAAATGTCAGGACATGCAATAAGAAAATGACACAATGTAATACCTTAAGTATCAGGCTCCACCTTTAGATCCAGCCTCCTAAATCAACTGGATCAGAGAATAAGAATGCTGGTATGTGCTTTACAGGCCTGTCTAATCTTTGGCTAAAACATGGACTCCCAGAGTGGCTTCAGTTCTGAGTTAGCTGCGAGTCCACAGTCAGTTTCAGGAGGTGGAGGCAGGTTCTCAGAGAATTTGTAGGCTTGGAAGGAAACACTGATAAGAGAGCAGACGCTATCAGTTCAGGTGGAGGTTGCCGAGGTCCCTGACCATGAGAACCTCAACAGTGGCCGGAAGACTTTGAAATCAGAAGAAGTTGGAAA
>NW_004444048.1:8427975-8436851 GCF_000243295.1 Trichechus manatus latirostris | reverse complement strand
GAAGGTTTAGTAATTATTCTTTTTAATATTATTATTAATTATAGGAACATGAAGAGGAAAACTGCATGAAAGCAATTTATGGTTCTTAATGATACTTTCAATTCTAAAAGTGGTTTTACAGCCTTCTTTAACAATAATGCCAACGCATAAAATTGTGGTCATTCTTTAATGTTGCATGGAGCTCAGAAAATATTCTCTTCCTGCCAAACAGCCACAGACATTTGTTATATATATTCACCACAGGTTCAAGCTCAGGGGTTAAGGAAATGGAAGAGAAATAAATTGGTAATGTTGTGGAAGACCAAAGATGGCAGCTGCACAAAGTGGTAGAGGAATTTCATTCTGGGAATATGCTGGCTCTCCACAAAGATCATTGGTTGGTTAAGGATTATGCTGGTGTTAGTTGAGAGATTAGTGACGAAGGCATTTTCTAGAACAGAGAAGCATTTCAGCAGAGGTCATGAAAGCTGCCAGAATCAATGGCTTTCCTTGCCCTCATTCCCCTTGCTTTTTACCAACTATGAATGTCTGCATATATGTGCTTCTTCTTGAGAATAAGGATTTTATAATCCTTTTAAGGCTCCCAAGGCCTTCAGAGAACAACAGAAACTTCTTAGCCCCTCCTGTCTCATCCCCTCCCACGTGGACAGTTCTGGACACCAGCAAAGCAAGCCCCGCCTTACCCCAACCCACCACCCAAAACGAAAAATGTTCAAATCAATGAATTTATCCGTATCTTCACAAGCAGATAATCTAGGAATACTATTTTAATTTCAGATTTCAGGGGAGGTTTTACATTATTTTAACAAGGAAAATATTTTCAAATCTTTATGCCTTTTATTTCTTTTTCTTATCGAGTATCACTGGCTAGGAAAAGTAAAATATTATTTTGAATTATGCATTGAGGGGCATGCTCAGGGCCTCTAATGGTCGTAGATGGCTCCAGCCATTTAAAATTACTTATAATCCCCCCAGTGTAATGTTGTCTCAACTTTATGACTTTATTACATGCTGCTCCCTTGGCTTAAATGTCCTTCCTCAAATTTTTAATTTTATTGTGCTTTAGATGAAAGTTTACAGCACAAATTAGTTTCTCATTAAAAAATTTATACACAAATTATTTTGTGACATTAGTTGCAAACCCCACATTGTGTCAGCACTCTCCCCCTTTCCCTTTCCACCCTGGGTTCCCCAAGTCCACTTGTCCAGCTTTCCTGTCTCTTCCTGTCTTCTCATCTTTGCTTTTGGGCAGGTGTTGCCCATTTGGTCTCATATAGTTGATTGAACTAAGAAGCAAGTTCCTCGCGTGTGTTATTGTTTGTTTTATAGGCCTGTCTAATCTTTGGCTGGAAGGTGGACTTTGGGAGTGGCTTCAGTTCTGAGTTAGCAGGGTTTCCAGGGGCCATTGTCTCAGGGGTTCCTCCAGTCTCTGTCAGACCAGTGAGTCTGATCTTTTTGTGAATTTGAATTTTGTTCTACATTTTTCTCCCTCTCTGTCTGGGACTCTCTGTTGTGATCCCTGTCAGAGCAGTCTGTGGTGGTAGCTGGGCACCGTCTGGTTCTTCTGGGCTTAGGCTGGTGGAGGCTGTGGTTCACGTGGTCCACTAGTCCTTTAGACTAATATTTTCCTTGTGTCTTTCATTTTCTTCATTCTCCTTTTCTCCGGATGGGATGGGACTAATAGATGTGTCTTAGATGGCCGCTAGCAAATTTTTAAGATTCCAGATGCTACTTATCAAGGTAGGATGTAGAACGTTTTCTTTATGAACTATGTTATGCCAATTGACCTAGATGTCCCCTAAGACTATGGCCCTCAGCCCTCAGCCCCAATAACTCCATCCCTCAAGGTGTTTGGATGTGTCTAGGAAGCTTCTATGACTTTGCCTTGCTCAAGTTGTGCTGACTTCCTGTATATTGGGTGTTGTCTTTACCTTCACCAAAGTTACCACTTGTCTACTATCTAGTTAGTGATTTCCCCTTCCTACCCCTCCTTCATAACCATCAAAGATTGTTTTTGTCTGTGTGTAAACCTTGTCTTGGGTTTTTATAATAGTGGTCTCATATAATAGTTGTCGTTTGGTGATTGACTTATTTCACTCAGCTTAATGGCCTCCAGATTCATCCATGTTGTGAGATGTTTTGAGGATTCATCATTGTTCTTTATCATTGCATAGTATTCCATTGTGTATATGTACTATCATTTGTTTATCCATTCATCTGTTGATGGGCACTTTTGTTTCCATCTTTTTGCTATTGTGAATAATACTGCAATGAACATGGGTGAGCATATGTCTGTTTGTGTGATGGCTTTTATTTCTCTAGGAGTGGGATTGCTCGATCATATGGTATTTCTATTTCTAGCTTTTTAAGGCGGCATCATATCGTTTTCCATAATGGTTGTACCATTTTGCATTCCCATCAACAGTGCATAAGAGTCCCAAACTCTCTGCAACCCCTCCAACATTTGTTATTTTCTGTTTTATTTTATTAGTGCCAGTAATGTCAGGGTTAGATGGTATCTCACTGTAGTTTTGATTTGCATGTCTCTAATGGTTAATGATCGTGAGCATTTCCTCATGTGTCTGTTAGCCACCTGAATGTCTTCTTTGGTGAAGCACCTATTCATATCCTTTGCCCGTTTTTCTTCCTCAAAATTTTTATTTAGAAAATTCCAACTCATCATTCAACACTCAGGAATTCCTCCTTTAATTCCACCAATCCCACTCACTCTTGAGTTAGGTATTGTGTAAATTCTCAAGTTACTGCCTCTCAACTCCAAATGTACTCTTCACTGTCCTGATTATTATTCTGTAGTTGGATTCTGAAATATTTCTTCTACCACCTGGCACAATGTCAACGTTTCTCAGTTAGGGCTCTAGAGGGACATTGTGGGAGCGAAGAGCTTCTCTTTCTGGTTCTGTGTGCTTGCCTTCTTCCTTTCTCCTGTACCCTCAGCTGGCGAGCAGGATCCCAGTGGAGCTCACTGAGATTTTCAGTAGCACCCCTATGGGCACCTTCCTGTTAAGTTTTGTCAGCACCCTTGTGAGCGTCCTTCTGCTTTCCGGTCTCATCCAGCCATACTTCAGTGAACTTCTCTGCCTTCCAGAGAGTATACTGCTATATCCTTCCCAAGGAGGTGGATAGAGGGCTTCCTTCCAAATTTATTCCTAGCCTGGGTCCTCTGCCTCAGTCCTGGAGTAGTGGCTGTTCCCTATATCTGCTATTCCTGTATTTGTTAGAGTTCTCTTTGCTCTTTATAGCCAATTTCTTGTTATTTGTTAATGATTCTTTACATTAAACTTTCCCTGTTCAAATTACTGTGCAATTTCTGTCTCCTGACTGGACTCTGACTGGTGCAGTTATCTCGACCTTTGAACCTCTGTGCTTACCCTCAAAATAGCTCTGATTAAACTGTATTCGTAAATGACTGTTTATGCCTCTGTCTCCGTATTAGACTGGGAGCTCCTTGCTGGGTTTCCCCCGTTTCTCCTCCAGGTTACTCTCCACCCTCCTCTACCTTACCTTTTCCCCAGAGGCTGGCCATTCTGATATTCATCAATGGGCTCCCATGTGCTCTGGCTCATGGTTTGATTCCAATGGGGAGTCTTGACAAGAAATTAGAGACAGGGAGGAGCATGAGGCCAGGGCATTATTTCTCTGCTCATTCCCTGAAAGAGAACTCTGGTTGGCTGGACCCCTGAGGGCTCCTTCAAGGCAACTTGCCTACTTTTATGCCTTCTCACCTTTCACTTTGGACCTACTACCATGGGGTTACCACACTATTTTTTGGAATACTACAACACCCTCCAATTCACCTGTGTAAATAGTTCAGTTATATATACAACTTCAATGATCATAATTTGAGCACCTTCTCTTTCCCATTGTGATTCTGATTCATACCCTATATCTCTACCCACTCATTTAATAAATTTTTTTTTCATGTCTACTATATGTCAGACATTATTCTAGCTGCTTAGAATACACAGCTTCAAAAAGAAAGAGAGAAAATTCCTGCACTTGTGGAGTTGACATTTTGGATCTAGCCCAGTGCCTGGGGCTGAGCAGGTGCTGTTTTGAATGGATGAATACATTCAGCTTTTCATTAAACATTTTTCTTCAATCATATATTAAAAGTGCTTGCCAGATGGGTGGGCCAAAGACTACTGGCGACATAGAGCAGCTATTACCAAAGGGAATAAGAGGAGGTTGGGCAATAAGCCATACGAGGGAGCATTCCTAAAACCAGAGCCAGGAGCCTCATAGAAGGGTGCAGCCATAAAACAGGTTACACTGATTTCAAAGTAACTCCGCATGTTTCATTGAATAAATTTAAAAGTACCTGAAATAGTTCACCTGAGAATGTGAGATTTAAAAAATAAACACAGAAAGGTAGGTTTTGAGGCTTTTCCGTCAGATCAGACCACTGCACCCAGCACAACTCCCACCATCTGCTCAAGAATTATCCCCACACAAATATCCTGCTGACTTAAAAAAAAAAAGGGGTATTTGTGGAAAACAGCCACGTTTCTTAGGAGGCAGACAGATGAAGCACATTCATCCCCTGTTACGTACCAGGCACTGGGCATTATCTAGTTTAACCCTAGGCGATCAATGCTTTTATTATTCTTATTCCAAAGATGAAGAAACAGAGATTAATTTGTCAAGTCACAGATGTGGTGGTGGGAGAGCTGGATCTGAACTAGGCAGCCAGGCTTCAGAGACACTACATCATCCTCTCCTTCTCCACCTTTTCAGAATCACAAAGGAGTAAATCACATTGGCAGTGTCAGCTCTCCCAGGCGCAGGGCCTCACTGGCCTCATTGAATCACCCAGAGAATGTCTGTGGTTGACATAAAAGCCCTAATCAAAAGGAAATCCTTTGTGTTGTCTAGGAAGTCGTTTACTTTTATTATCTACATTTTCTCCTTAAGGTCAGACAGCTGCCAGCCATTGCTTGTGGTGTATAGAGGCCACAAAAGTCAGGCTAAGGTCCTCGCTGTTGAGCATACTTGCGTCTCTTTTCCTTCCAGAGCTAATACACTTCGGTCAGAATTACCATCTTCTGAACACATTCTGCCTTCTCCCCCTCCTGGCTGGACCTGACAAAATTTGCCATCAGTTTGGCTTTATGCCTCTGTGTGAGCCTCTAATTCTTACGAGCTGATTTTCTGTTCAAACCTTCATTCCTTATCAGTCTTTCCTAAGTTTCTGTGCCAACAGTAATTTTCTGTACTCAACATTTCCTGAGTTTTTTCTTCTATTTCAATATGGCTCTGCTTGTTCTATTGTTTATTTTGGGGAGCTTCCCATTTCTTTGCTTTGACAAATCAAGGTATTTTCTTTTTTGCTGCTATTTTCACAGAACATGAAGGTATTTGAAGCTGTTCACTTATTTTTCTATGATGATGTACACTCAGCATTTAACCAGGGAAAATAAAGTCAGCTTGCTTCTTGGATCTGGGCTCCAGTCTCTGCCTTTTTACACTGTGAATACATACTATTCTCTTCCACTCTATTTAAGTATGTAACATGCATTAATTTAGATATTGATGCAATTTCTGCCTCAACATCAGTCAAAAGCTGTTTATTTAAACAATGATTCACTCTTTCCTGATCTTTTTACTCTTCCATGTACCTCCTGTACTTTGGAAGAGAGAAAATGTGATGACTGTAGGGGTGACGTTTTTCTTTTGAACCACCTGGCTGAGTCAGCCCCTCTCTAATAAGGCCAGAGGCCTTACTGACCTAAAGAAGAGCTGGCATGATCTGATTTTTTGGATGTGGTTCTAGGAGACGCAGAGTATTTTTCATATGGATACATTTCTGACCTCTTCCCAGGATATCAGTCCTTCTTCTCAACCTTCTCTTATATTTAGCAAGCCCTCTTTATATTGCCTCAGCAAGTAGACGGGTGACTCACACCAAGAAGCTAGAAGAACGTAAGTTTTCTTAACAACTGTAAACATCAAATAGAACAAAACTTTATCATGAATCACATTACAGAAACATCTGATGAGCCAATCTTTCAGAATAGAACCCATTCCCCAAGCTATTCATAATGAACTGCCTCTAGCAATTTTTCATGAATTTTAATTTTATATTATAATTTTATTTTAATTTCAGTAGTTGGTTATTTTTTATTTTACTGTTTAGTTTTGCCACCTTCCTCTTTCTCCTTTTCTTTCTGTTTTTCTTCTCCTTCTTTCGCTATTTTTCTCCTCATTTGTTTGTTTTTTTAAACAACAGAAGCATTTATAATAGATATTTCTAGCAATCAAGAATCCTTCCGCCTTCAGGAATTTAGTGTCACAGCCACTTTAAACTGTACTGTGATTATGGGGATGGCCTGGAACCTTTGGGGTTATTCCAACTCTGTGTAAACATGGCCAGCTCTGTGGAAACATAACTTGTTGGATCTGTTTCTGTGAACATTGCTTCTTGACAGTATTTGGCTCCCATCACAAGCATTAGCCTATTCCAGGCTAGTTAAAAATGACTAGCAGTTAAATAATCAATCACAGCTGTGGTTTCATTAAATTCCTGAATTAAACTGAGCCTGAGTTAGGTGGGCAGAGGTAAGGCCATGACAGAAGGAAACAACAAAAACCACTCAGAAGGTTGGACCCTTGCAAATGGTCTGTAATCCTCAATGTTCAAGTGGATGCTGTCCTTAGATGAAGATTCTGATCTCTGCAGACTTCTCTTTGCATAAGGACATATAACACACTGACTAAAAGTGAGGGCTCTGGAGCTAGGCTACTGGAGTGTGATTTACAGTTTCATGATTTACTAACAGTATCAGCCCCAGCGAGTTACTGTGAAGATTAAGTGAATTAATACACACAAAACTCTTAAAACAATGTCTGAACATCATAATTACTCAGTAAATATTATCTATTATTATTAATTATGTGAAATATCCCTAAAAATTCCCTGGGGTATTTTAAAAATTGAGGTGTAATTTGCATACATGAAATTCATATCTAAGGGCATCATACAAGGAATTTTGACACATGCATATCAAGACACAGAATTTCTATCGCCCCTCATTCCTTTTTCCAGATAACACTTCCCAAGAAGCAATCAGTGATGGCCTTTCTATTACTCTAGGTTAGTTTTTGTCTCCTGTGGAATTTCATGTAAATAGAATCACATAGAATTACCTTTTTTGTTCTTGAGTTCTTTAAGTCAGCATACAAGTTTTGAGATTTCCCCATTTTGTTTTATCAGTGGTTTGTTTTTCTTGGTGAGCAATATTCCACTGTATGAATATACAGTGTTGCTGGACATCTGGGTTGTTTCCAATTTGGGGCTGTGACAAATGAAGCGACTATGAATATTTATTTGCAAGGATATTGTAGACGGATGGTTTCTCTCCCCATGAATAATTATCTAGGTGTGGAATTGTTGGATAATATGGTAAATGCATACTTAACTTTTAAAGACACTCACACTTGGTTTTCCAAAATGGTTGTGCCATTTTACATTCCCATCCATGATGCAGAGAATTACCTTAACTCTAAATTCTCTCCGTTTCACACTGTCGGTCTTTTCCATTTTGCCATGCTGGTGGCTGTGACGGTGTCTCACCGTCAAAGTCTATACTTTGTTCCGATTTCCTTAGTTTTTATCTAATGTTCATTTTCTGTCTCAAGATATCATTCAGGGAGCCACATTACATTTAGTCGTTACATCTCCTTAGTCTCCTCTAAACTATGACAGTTTCTCCGGCGTTTCGTGTTTTTTATAACCTCAACAGTTTTGAGGAGGGCTTGTTAGGTATTTTGTAGAATGTACTTTAACTGAGGTTTGCCTGATATTTTTATTATTATTAGACTGAGGTCATGTGTTTTAATGTTTTAATTTTAAGACATTTCATTTTTCAGTCATTGACCATGATCACACCTGTATTTTTTATTTAAATAAAAACTGGAGGAAGGCCTTCAGTCTCAGCTTTCTGAAGTGTTTGACTGTCACTTAGGGCTGTAAAGTACCTGACTTAATGAAATATTAAAGAAGAGAAAAATACACAATGTTGCCTTGAATATCTGAAAACCAAAATTACACTTATCAAGCTAAATAACAACTTTCTCAACCAAAAATATTTATTCATTGCAATTGCCATATAGTTCATAATTCTTTTCACATTCAGTCATGAATAAAAATTTCTTAAGAAAGCCAAATGCAAAGTACAAAAAATAAAAACCTATGATAAAAATATTAAGCGTCACATATATGACACTGTACTGATTAATAGGAAACCCTGGTGGCGTAACGACTAAGAGTTACGGCCGCTAACCGAAAGGTTGGCAGTTCAAATCCACCAGGTGCTCCTTGGCAACTCTATGGGGCGGCTCTACTTTGTCCTATAGAGTCGCTATAGGGTCGCTATGAGTCGGAATTGACTTGATGGCAAAGGATTTCATTTTTGGTTATTGATCAATAACTGAAATATATTGGTTATTCATTAGGTACAAAGTGTATGTGCAGGCCTTAATGTTCGAGACAAACGTTACTCCTTTGCTCTATATAAGACTTTAAAAAAATACATTAATTGCCTCCATCCCCTAAAAATCATATTTATATTCCCTTTAAAAATTTCACTAATATGTTTTGAGGTTAAATCTTTAAGAGGAAATCTCTAATGTCAGTTCCCTGGTAAAAAATGCTGCTTATGGTGATTTCAAAATCAATATGCATTTTCTAATTTATATATAAATAATGATGACCATGGTTTACATAGATGTGAAAAGTATTAAAAATGTGTAAAGTCCACACACAAGAAACATATCTTCCTATATGGTTAAAAGTTCATTTGTTTAAAGGTTAATAAATTATGTCAAGGCTCATGTTTAGTTTTTTTTTTTTTTTTTTT
>NW_004444048.1:8408194-8418548 GCF_000243295.1 Trichechus manatus latirostris | reverse complement strand
GAGAGTCAGGAGGGTCTTCATTGGTCCAACAAATTTCTATTCACTAAATGCTAACAGAAGAAAGAGAAGAGTAGAAAGTCTTTTGTGTTCTGTTTGATTGGCTTTATGTGAAAGTTTCCTTAAAAGATATTTTCCAAAATTATCTTAGCTATTGTTTTTATACCTCAGGGCCCAGTTGATATGTCCTTGTGAGTCCTTGTGAGCCCAGCTCCAGCTGGGTCACATTCTTGATGCTCAAGGAGAGGGAATAATAACTCCAATATTATTTCCTAAATCATGACCCTATAGGACAGAGAAGAACTGCCTCATAGGGTTTCCAAGGAGCAGCTGGTGAATTCAAACTGCCCACCTTTTGGTTAGCTGCCGATCTCTTAACCACTATCCCACCAGGGCCAATCCGGCTCACTAGGGACTGTAAATACATCAAAAGGAGTATTTTAAAAGAAGCTAACTATCTCAGAAACCAGTATTCATAAGCAATTTTTTTTTCAGGCACAAACAGCTTGTAATGAAGGCGGTATCATTAGTTAAATAATTAAACCCTTTGGTTAAGAATGCAGTGTTAATACAGGAATTCTTTTGTCATCTGAACATTGATGGATTTGTCAACATAACTATTTGAATGCTTTTCTTTTTCTATTATTTTTCAATTTCTTTATGACCTGTTTTTTCCCTCTAAAATGTTGTGAATGCATAAAAAAGGAATAAATAGCACAAACAGGAGAAGGCAAGACTGTACCCCTTTCTTTAATTAATATAACAAAAAAAGAAAAGCATTGTAGAAAGTAGTTCTCAACAATAATTCTATAGCACAGGCTTTGGCATAAAATAAACTTTGGGGGAAATCCTATCTCTACCATTTACTGTGTGACTTTAAACAAATGCCTCAGTTGTCGGAAGCTTCAGATTTTTCATCTGTAAAAAGAAGTTCACAATAGTTAATATTGAATGCTTACTACTTGGTAGGTACTGTTCTAATCGCTTCTCATGTGTTAACTCATTTTTTTAAAAAAAGGCTATGGATTTGGCTCTATTATCATTGCCATTTTACACATAGATGCAAAAAGAGGTGAAATAATTCACCAAAGGTCATGCAGTTGGCAAGTGAGGGAACAAGATCGGAACCCAAGCACACTGGTTTGAATCCATGATCTTCATCACCATGTATACTAACTACCCCAGAGGTTTTTGTAAGACTTAAAATTCCAAACTGTATGTAAATCACTTAACACAGTTCCTGGCCCTTGGTAAGCAACTGTCAAAGAATAAAACAAAGATTACTAAAACTAAAACCAAACCAAACCTGTTCAGTCGAGTCAATTCTGACTTATTAAAAAAAAAAAAAAAAGAAACCCAAGCCAAGTTTATTGACTTGTCAGAGAAAAGAACACACACCAGTGAAGAAATTTATTGACTAGTTTTGCTGAGGAGATAAAATTAGATATTTTTAAGTGCTAGAAAGTAGGGGATGGTGTGTGCGTTTGTTCAAGGTGTTATTCTAAATACGGATTGAAAACTAGCGGTCTGTATAGGAAAGAATGAGTTCACAGATCTGTATGTGATTAATTAAAACGTGTCCCATTGTTCATTAATCAGGATAATTTTCAGATGGAGTCAGTAAGGTTATGGCATCCTAAGTCACTTAAAAGTTCACGGCTCTTTATCAGCTTCAGCTTGCTGGAAACAGTTGGGATGAAACAAGATCGTTTTGACATCTTCCTTGCACTGACTCCTTATAAGTAAAAAATTTCCTTTTATACCTGTTTGCTATGATAATGATCATAATGATGATGATGATTATGATCATGATATTTGCTACTGGACTGTAAAGTGATTTATGAATTATCTCACTTATCCAATCTTGTTTTGTTTCTGATGGACAAAATGGCCCTCTAAACTTTTGTTGTTGTTAAGAATATACACAGTGAAACATACACCAATTCAACCATCTCTACATGTACAGTTCAGTGACATTGATTACACTCTTCAAGTTGTGCATCCATTCTCACTTTCCTTTTCTGAGTTGTTCCTCCCCCATTAACATAAATTCACTACCCCCTAAGTTTCCTATCTAATCTTTTGAGTTGCTGTTGTCACTTTGACTCCACATAGATAGTGCTTAAAAGAGCATAATACTCAAGGTAGACTTTTTTTACTAGTTAAGCTAAACTATTGTTTGGTTTTAAGAAGACTTCAGGGGATATTCTTGGTTTAAGGTTTAAAGATTACTTCAGGAAATAGTTTCAGGGGTTCATCCAGCTTCTGCAGTTCCAGAAAGTATGGATTCCATGATAATTTGAAATTCTGTTCTGCATTTTCCCTCTTTTGATCAGGATTTTTCTACAGAATCTTTGATCAAAATGTTCAGTAATGGTAGCCAGGCACCATCCAGTTCTTCTGGTCTCATGGCAAAGGAGGCAGTTGTTCTTGGAGGCAATTAGTCACACTTTCCATATCCTCCTCCTATTCCTGAGTCTCCTTCTTCCTCTGTTGCTCTAGGTTAATAGAGACCAATTGGCATGCCTTGGATGGCCACTTGCAAGCTTTCAAGACCCCAGGCACTATCCAATGAACTAGGCGGTAGAATAGAAGCACTAAACACGTTATTAGACCAATTAACTGGGATGTCCCATGAAACCATGACTCTAAACCTCCAAACCAAGGAACCAAATCCCGTGAGGTTTTTGGTTAGACATAAATAGCCTCAGCTGCTACTCTTCTTTTTTTTTCTTTTCTTTGTTGTAAATATATCTATCACACAACTTTTTCCAATATAACTTTTTATAGGTGTACAATTTACTGATAGCAATTGCAATAATTGGCTGTGCAACCCTACCCTTATTCAATTCAATTTTTCCATCACTGCCTTCCCAAATTCTTGATTTTTTTTTTAAATTTTGAAACTTGTATATTTTATGGATTTGGTCACACATGTTTGACAAGGAATAGTACCAGCCAGTTTTCAAAACATGTGCAATATAATTTTCAGAGCTGTAAACTGGAGTTTTCACCAAGTTATTTGTGATCACAAAAAATGATGTTCTCATGAAATATTAATATAATATAAATATGAATTGATTCTGATTTTGTTATAATCTCAACAACTGCTCAGTGAGCACATTAAAAAAACAAATAAATAAAATAAAGACATCAAGGAGAAATGCTATGAAGAGAAAGGAAAGAAAAGGAAGGGGAAAAGAGAATAGAAAAAGAAACCCAACCTGGACATCTGCAGCATTAACTATAAAGCCAAAGAACTACAAAGTAAACTCCCTAAATTTGGCCTAAGAGCCCTACTTGTAGTCTTCAAAAGAATTGAGAAAAGTTTGGTGGTCTTAAAATCACAGCCATAAAGCCAGATGTTGAGAATTCCATATGATTGCTATTTATCAAATGGAAGAGGCCTGGTATGCTATCCCAAGGGCCATGTATCACAGTAACTGAATTGCATGCCAATTGGAAATATCTACATGCTGATAGTTTTCTCTTTAATATATGTCCCTGTGCATCCAAATGGAAAGCAGATTAGTTTACACCAGCATTTTTCAAACTTTTTTTGCCCTCAGTACATGTGTAGTGAAAAATTAACTTTATCCAAAGACAGGTCTGGCTTTTGTCCTGGCTCCTTGGGGTGATTGCTGAACCCTTGGAATTTCCTGAGTGATATGAATATCTTGGTTAAGCGTTCGACTTGGCAGCTCGAATCCACCAGCTGCTCCTTGGAAACCCTATGAAGCAGTTCTACTCTGTCCTACAGGGTCACTATGAGTCGGAATTGATGGCAATGAGTTTGGTTTTTAGCTAGTATGAATATCTTTATTATTCATGGTGGGACCTTCAGACCACACCTGACAATTTATGCTAATGAGATGACTCAGTGTGGGGTCTGCCACACCAATAGTCTTGCGGTGGGTGCTGGCCATGAGAGAAAGAGTAACCATGTAATTAATGGGTTGGCCATGTGGAAGCAGCCTGACCTCAAGGGAAGGGAGGAGACTGAAGATTGAGTTCAATCACATAGGCAAATAATTTAATCAATCATGCCTACATAATGAGGTCCCAATAAAAAACTCTGGACACCAAAGCTAGGGTGAGCTTCCTGGTTTGGCAGTACCCCATGCACTATTGCCACACTTTAATACCAGGAGGGTGATGTATCCTTGAGAATGACAGAAGCTTTGAGTTTGGAACTCTCCCAGAACCTGCCCTATGCATCCCTCCGTTTGGCTGGTTCTGATTTGTATCCTTTTGCTATAATAAAACTGTAATCATAAGTACAGTGCTTTCCTGAGTTCTATGAGTCATTCTGGTGAATTATTAAACCTGAAAATGGTTGTAAGAACCCCCGAATTTGTAACTAGATGGTCAGAAGTAAAGGTGGCCCTGGGGACCCCAGAACTTGCAGCTGGTATCTGAAGTGAGGGCAGTCTTGTGGGGGACTGTGCTCTCAGACTGCGCAGTTTGGCAAACTTATCACAGTCTCCTCTATACTCTTAAAAATTATTGAGAACTCAAAGAGTATTTTTTTTGGGGGGTATCTCATATCTATCAGTATTTACCACACCAGAAATTTAAACAGAAAATTAAACATATTTATTAATTTCTTTAAAAATAGCAATACATCCATTATGTTAACATAAATATTTTTATAAAATATGTCTTACAAAACAAAACAAAAAATTTAGTGATAAAGTGGCATTGTTCTACATTTTTTGCAAATCTCTTTAATATCTGGCTTAATAGAAGAAAACTGGATTCTTACATCTGATTTTGCTCTCAATCTGTTGTGATATGTTGCTATGGTTCAAGTATATGAAGAAAATCTGACCTCACACAGATATGCAGTTGAAAAAGGTAGGAGTATTTTATTGGCACATTTAGATAATTGTGGATATTCTTCTTTGACACTACATCAGTACTGGACAAGTGGTAGTTTCTTAAAGATTAGTTGTAATTTGGACACTGAAAACTTATAAAGGAACTTTTTATATTCTGTTACATGAAAATCATTGGTCTATCTTGCATTTTCAATGGATCTTTTACCAGTGCATGGTTTTGTTACATCATGCATTGTTCATTTGGAAATTACTGATTCACTGAGTTATTCAGATCTTTTAAATGACCCATTTCATTATATGATATCAAAAATTATATTCATTAATATCAAATCTATGTCATCAGAAATGACCGTAAGTATCGGGAAGCTTATGGTACAGGTACAAGTTTTCCAAAATTCTAATTTTCAGTTGAAGGAGCAATTTATATCTTTGACAACAAATACTATTCATTATTTTTCTTGACGTGACAGGCTCACCTCACTCATTTTCAAGAAAATGTATCCTAAATACCTGTCATGGATTGAATTATGTCCCACTCAAAAATGTGTGTATCAGTTTGGCTGGGCCATGATTCCCAGTATTGTGTGATTTTCCTATATGTTGTAAATCCTGCTTCTATGATGTTAATGAGGAAGGATGGGTGGCAGTTTTGTTAGTGAGGCAGGACTCAATCTACAAGACTGGATTGTGTCTTGAGGCAATCTCTTGAGATATAAAAGAAAGAAGTGAGCTGAGAGACAGCGGGACCTCCTACCACTATGAAAGTTGTGCCGGGAGGAGAGCACGTCCTTTGGACCCAGGGTCCCTGCACGGAGAAGCTCCTAATTCGGGGGAAGATTGATGAGAAGTCCGACAGAGAGAGAAAGACTTCCCCTGGAATACTCAAATCTAAAAACAATAGTTTTTCTGTCAGTCATTGTTTCAAGTAAAAGTGCATTCCCTGGAAAAAGCAGCAAGCTCAGCTCGCTACCCAAGCAGTCACACAGTCCTCTCTGTGTTTAGTGGTACGCAGCGGAAGTCCTTTGTGTGTACATCCCATTTCATCACGAAGAATGTTAAAAATTTTTACTCAAGTGGTTGAGATATAATGCAATTAATAATTTTTACTGCAACACTAGGGGCTGTGAGCACCGGGAAGTGAATATACAACGAATACTAGCACCGTTTAGTGCCACTTCTTTGATTTGTTCTTAGGCACCAGCAGTCTTACCTACCATTGCTTTTGCACCATCAGTGCAAATGTCAACACAGTGAAAAAGGCAAGTAACATCTTAGTAATACTATGGTTACCCAAAGCAGGTCCTGCTCCGTGCAGCTTCTCGTCAATAAAGACACACGGAGGTGAGGAGGGAGAAAGAGCGTTTATTGCAAGTGTGCAGACAAGGAGCAAGGAGGTGTATACCTCAAATCAAGCTCCCCGAACAAAGGGAGGCAGAACCTTTTATACATCTCTCACAACGAAGTACATACAAACATTATGGACTATATAGGTTACCATGGCAGGCAGGTGCAGTAAGACAAATGGCGTTTTTTCTTTGGCATGTAGGCTAACAAGGTTTGACTGGCTTGAGTCACACCCCGCACTTTGAGGACAATGGACAGGGGGCAGGTTCCACTTGGTCTGAGCAGCTCCCAATTGAGCCACGCCCATCGCCATCACCTAAGGTTTTGTTTGATAATGGCTAAGCAGCTCCTGGCTGCGTTGGCTATCATGAACATAGTTTTGACCATGTGGATCTTCTGAGAGAATCTTGGGAACTCTCGGAGGTGGGATAGTCCACAGGTTGACATCGCTGGTTTATTCTGAGAAAGGAAAGAACTTACCATCCACTAAGTGAAATTTATAAGGGGGATTGAAGATTGCCAAGCACCAGTTCTCTATCATTACGCAAAATGATCCAGGGGCATCAGCAGCTGGGAACTCTACCAATTGCTATCCATAAATTAAAAGGAATTTTGCCTCCTTAGCATGTGATTTATTTGGAAGAAGCTTTTAGTGCTAGGTTCTGAAAGAAGCCAGGAATCTTTTTATCGTAATGATTTGCCTTAGTGTTGAGCTCAGTTCAAGCACCAAAGCAGTTTTCAATAAGCTTTCAGACAAACACATCAAGGTAATTTCTCTTTTACCACATACTCTGGGGGTCTGGCTCAGAAGAAATAACATCCTCAGCTAATGGTTAGGAAAAACTGATAATGACTTAGAAAACAAAAACTTCCAAAAACCTCTCTCAAACTCTTTTAGTCTCAAAAAGGAATACTTTTCTGGTAATCTCTGTATTTCTATGAAGCCACCATACAGGAAATTCAGAATCCAACTTGGATAAAACAATTAGCCTAAAGAATGTTAAAGTCAGAGAGCTCTGGAGGACAAAACCCTGTTCCCTAATGACACTGTACACAGGAACACAAATCATAATTAAGGAAACGAGCAACACCAGACTGATAGAATCAGTTTCACAATGATCCCCACCATTTATGTCTCTCCTATCACAAAACAAGGCTGTGTAGCCACTCTTCCCAATAACTATCTCCTCCACTCACTTTCCTCTCCAGTGCCTTAAAGTGCACTAAGCATGCCTGCACTGCAATTAACAGCAAAAGGTACAGAGTATTAGCAGAAGTTATGAGTATTTCACTATATTAAAAAAACTGGAAACAATGCTGAAGCTTAGGATGCATATGGGACTAAAGATCAGAAGAGGCATGCAGAAATCTAAAGTGTATTGTTGCTGCCCCTCACACGGGGCACCATCTGTCGCAGCGGCGACGGTTATTGGGACGGCGAAGACAGTAACCAACTGCACAACTCTTACAGAGAAGTGGGGCCAGGAGGGTCACCCTGAGGAGTCGACCCCCGGCTTCAGTCCCAGGAGTTTATTTATAGTCAATACAGCAAGCAGTGAAGCAAATAACAGAACAATGGGCTCTGGGTGAGTAACCATAAGTTTCGGGCAAGGGAGAAGGAATTCAGGTAAACAAGCCAATCAGTAACAGGGCAATAGGTTTGGGAAAACAAGTCGTGCCCAATCTCATTCTTATCGATGACAAGTCTCCAACATGTCGTATACAGCATAGAGGCCTGTGGGGGCTTCAGTTGTCAATAGTGCAGCCATGTTTAAATGGCATATATCCCACATCGTGTTTAGATGACAGCATCATGAGTGTAAACTGGTATAAAACTGTTTTAAATAAAAATGGTTTTACAAGAATTGTGATAGTTGATTTGGTGCCAAACGCTGCTTGGAAATTACTTCTCCCCCAGACTCAGCATTATCATTTTCTTGACTCCACCAAGTGAAGTGGCACTGGTCTTGTAGTCATCATGAAGTCCACAACTCAGACCCAAATATTTCTATCACCCAAGAAGAGGAAGAATTCCATAACAATATGTGGCCTAGCCCATCATTAAACAAAGAAAATTCATATGAGGAAGAACTGAAGAAACGTGGAGAAAAGAAGAGGAAACCTTAGAAAAGTTGGAAACGTTTAGAATAAAATATTAATTATATTCTCTTTTATGAAGTGTGTTCTGACTTAAGAAAAGTATGTGAACAATGAGTAAACCTCTCTTTTGGCATTTATTCCTTAATTGTTGTTGTTAGCTGCTGTGAGTTGGCCCTGACTCATGGGGACCCCATGCACAGTGGAACGAAATACTGCCCAGTCCTACATCATCCCCATGATGGTTGTATGGATCAGACCATTGTGATTCATAGGGTTTTACTTGACTGATTTTTGGTCCTTTCTTCCTCGTCTGTGTTGGTCTAGAAATTCCGCTAAAACCTGTCAGTATCACAGCAACACACAAGCCTCCACTGTGGGATGAATGGTGGCTGCACATGAGGTACATTGGCTGAGATCAAATTATCAAGATATTAAAAATGATTGGGTATGGAGGTTTTAAAACATGGTTGCAAATTCTTTGACTGACTTTCCTTTGAGAAGTGGGGTCTCTGACCCCTTCGCTTGAACCTTGTTGAGCCTGTGGCTGCTTCAACTAGTGCAGTACAGCTGAGGTGATGCTATGTGACTTCTGAGGCTGCAGCTTGCTCACTGAGAACTTGGAGGCTTGAGCCACGGTGAAAGAAATCTGACTATCCTATAATACCAGGCTAGAGAGACCATAAGGCAGTCCACTAAGCCAGTCCAGCTAAGCTCATCCTTCAGCAGCCTAACCACAGTGCTGAACATAGGAGTGAAGAAGCCATCTTGGAAGTGGATCCCCCAGCCCCATGGCCTCCAGTCATTCACATCACACTAGCTGAGACCCAGACAGTGAGTGGAGCAGAGAAGAGGCATCCCACTAAGTTCCTGACCTGGAGAACCCATGGGCATAGTAAAATGATTGTTGCTTTACAGCACTAAGTTCCGGGAAGTTTGCTACTTAGCAGTGTATGATTAACATGGGGCGGAGGGGGAGACGAGGATTTATTAAACAAATATGAACCCACAAACTTCACCTGTAACCAACGGTTCTGTCTTGTCCACACTTGTTCATTTGGTCATTTCGTCAAAGGCAGCAGTTGATGAGATTGAGAAAGGCTTTTCTGAGATCAGTCAACAGAGAAAGCATGTAAAAAGCTCAGAGAGTTTCTCTCAAAATCAATCTATACCTGTTAGTAATGACTTGGTCTACTCATGACACTATGTGTGTGTAACACAAAGCTCAGGAGTTTAAGCAAGGCTAGGGAAATGTTTGCAGTGATTCTTAATTTGGGGGAAGGGAGACAAAAGCAAGGTCTGTGAAATAAAACATTAAAATGACACTTAAAATATTGGTTAACTATTCCAAAAGTGAAATGCATAGTATTTATATGCCTCCTTAAATTCCCTGAATTTTAAATACCCTGTAGTTTTAACGTAGTGCCCAATGTGAAACTGTTCTCTAATCCTAAACCTGTCTCAATTTCTTGATTTATTTGTCTTTGTAAGGACAATTACAAGAAAGACTGTTAAGATCTGTGAAGTGAAAATCTAACCCGTGTCTCATCCACAAAAGGTAAAAAATTTTAAGCAAAACGTCATGATCACCAGCTAAGTTCCATGAGGGCAGGATTTTGTTTTGTAGTGTGCTGTGTCCCTCAGCACCCAGAATAGTGCTTAGTCTGTAGTAGGTGTTCAATAAATATATTATTAAATAAATGACTGAGCCATGAAAGAACCTACAGTGTGTGCAACCGCAGAGAAGAGAGAAGATGTCCAGAAATTCCCTGAGCCAAAAACAGTCCTCAGTGCATATTTGGGTCACTACCAAAGAAAACTGAAATCAACTGAGAAATTATATAAGGAAGGAAGATAAGATTTCATGTAGAATTTCATGAGCTGTCTAATGAGAAAGGGAAAGGCTGTGGGTGGGGAAGGAGTCTATGACATGATGTAATACAGTGAAAAGGCAGTATTGACTAAAATTTCATGACTGTGAACAGAGTAGCTGTATATCCTCAGTCCAATGTTACCATCATGTATTAGGGCTTCTCATTTAAGACAATCACCAAGTGGCATATAAATTCAGGCAA
>NW_004444048.1:8406000-8407524 GCF_000243295.1 Trichechus manatus latirostris | reverse complement strand
GGTTCTCCTGGGACTTTTTTGTGACCCTTATCAGCAGAATTTCCTAAAGTTAAGACAATGTAAAGAGTAAAGAAATAGTCAATCCTAGTCAAACAGCCCTGATCTGAAACCACAGTATAGCCTGCGGTAAAGAAATGATCAATTCTAGTCAAACAGTTCTGATCTGAAGCCCCTATTGTAGGGGCAGGAATGCAGCTTAGCGACCACCTTATTAGCTACATTTATCAGATGGTTACTGAATACCGGCACAGAGTTCAGTGTTTATTTCATGGACTATCACATTTGGTGCTCACACCTATTCGGTGGGGAAGGTATTATCATTATTGTCATCGCTGCTTTTGAGAAGAGGAAACAAGAAGCTAAGAGAAGTAAAATAACTTGCCCAAGATCAAATACTTGATGGAGCTAAGATTCATATCCTGGTCCCTCTGACTACCGTGTTGGAGTTCTTGAGTCCTAAACTACATTGTTTGTTAGAACTTCTATTAAGCTCACCTAACCCATGTCCTACTACGAAAGTACAAGCATAATTCCTCAAATTAATTTTAATACTTCTCACATTTCTATATGCGAAAGTGAAATATATTTTTTTTTTTCAAAAAAGGAAACACTGCGCTCCTCGCTCATAAACATGTCAACTTGGTAAATATCTGACCATGTCAGTATTTCAGCAGTGCTGTGGCATGCTGTCCAGTCAGGCTGACTGTCACTCTCCAAATTAGCTCAGTGCTTGAGAACAAAAAAAAAACAACAAAAAAAAAAAAGAAGAAAAATTAATCTACATAGATGTCATTTATCTCAACATATTAGCAAAAATGTCTTGCCTAGAAGTATGTCAAGAACTATTTAATAAATGGTTCTTTTGGTGGACATAAAAGTGACCCTAAGAAGCTCCCCACTTCTGAGATTTCAACCGGGAGACCAGTCACACATACAGTTGAGAAAAGGGCCTACTTATGGAAGCTAAGCCTTGCCTAGGGCTCTGAACTCCACTCTCCATGGCCTGGCAAATGAGAAAAGCATAGGTTCAGGAGTTCAGCAGACTGGGTTCCAATCTTGATTTCACCATTCAGGAATTCTTTGGTGAATGTGGACACTGATTTTTAATCTCTCAAATCCTCAGGTTCCTTCAGGTAAATTTGGCAATTGTATTATCTACCCAAAGCAGGGTTGTCAGTTTTACCACATAAAAATGCCGGAGATCTACTTAAATTTGAATTTCAGATAAACAATGAATACTTTTTCATATAAGTATGTCCCAAATAGAGGTCCCTGGGTGGCACACAGTTTGCACTAGATTACTAACCTAAAGGTTGGCAGGTTGAGCTCACCCAGTCGCACCACAGAAGAAAGGCCTGGTGATCTGCTTCTGTAAAGATTATAGCCAAGAAAACCCTATGGAGTAGTCCTACCCTGTAACACATGGAGTCGCTATGAGTCAGAATTGACTCGACAGCAAGAGGTTTGGTTTAATTTCCCAACAAGATCATATTCACAGGTACCGAGGGTTAGGACTTCAACATA
>NW_004444048.1:8390322-8391397 GCF_000243295.1 Trichechus manatus latirostris | reverse complement strand
GCCTTTGCCCCTTTTATCTTGTTTCCATGGAGTCTTCTCATTTAGTACCAAAGCCTGAAGAAATTTTTCTTAAAGGTTATCTTACTAGTGGAATTTTCTTTCTTTCTTTGTCTTTCTTGGAACACAACCTAAACTCTATCAGCTTGCGATCACGCTGTCCACAGTTGCCAGCAGTTTCATGCACTCCCTCTCTGCAGCTGTTGAACTGAGAGGGTTGCCTGCCCTCCTCATTTGTTCTGTCTTCTAATGATTGTTTCCAAGGCACTCTAAACACATATTTTCAGCTGGATTAAAAAAGTCACTTGCCGGAAATATAATACTGACATTGAGAGCAAGGTAATACGTGGCCAAGAGTCCCTGGGTGGTACAAACAGTTAACATGCTTGGCTGCTAAACTGAAAGGCTGGAGGTTAAAGTTCACCCAGAGGCACCTCAGGATAAAGACCTGGTGATCTGCTTCTGAAAAATCAGCCACTGAAAACCCTATGGAGCACAGTTCTCCTCTGACACACATGGGGTTGCCATGAGTCAAAATCAACTCAATGGCAACTGGTTTTGTAACTCATAATATATGGCCAACGACCTACTGTCAGAAATGCTATAGAAAGCTTACAGTTGGAGAGTTTTACCTTCTGCTTCATGTACTCCCTAGAAGAATTTTGAAAAACTATGTATTCCCTTTCATCTTTTAAGCTGGTATTTAAATTTGCATCATACTTTTGAATAGAAAGGATTTTCAGTTCACTGTATATATTGACATTTAAAAATAAAACCTTAATACCACTGCTTTAAATGTACCTAGTGGAGCCTAATGGCAGAGCAGTGGGAAACTCCATTATCTTTCATTTACACAAGGAAGGATGTAAAGGAGTTTGAAGAAGCTCTTCTTTAACAGCTGGGATATTTTACATCCTTCCTCGTCTCCTGAAGCAAATATTTCTGTTCCATTTCCCCCACAGCAGTTTAGCTTACTATGATATTAATTTATGCTTGAAAATCTCTTATTAATTGCTCCATCTCTCAACATCATGAGTATGTATACAAGTTAAACTATTAAATTTCCTATAACCTTAGG
>NW_004444048.1:8387108-8388307 GCF_000243295.1 Trichechus manatus latirostris | reverse complement strand
AAAGAGACAGGGTAAAGACATGGGGTTTACTTTGGGTTTATAGAGCTTTGACTAAGGAGACTTTGTTGACTCCAATACTTCAAATCATTCATTTGCTTGGTGCCTTAGACATTTTTACACTGGAGCATTAGGGTTCTCAGTGAGAATTATGACTTACGTTTGTAAAGGAGAAAAGCCTCCTGTGAATGGGAAAGAGAGAAAGGAGAATTATCATGGCGGCATGACCACAGGTCCATTCTCACAAAAGTCCGTTTTGGGAAAGTGTGCAGATGGAAGCTAAGGCTCTAGGAAGTGACTCCCTAAAACGTCATGCCCATGTGCCCTTTGAGTAGTCTTTGAATTGCTCCAGAGATACACATACCTACCCCAGCTGACTTAGACTGCCGATCGTTACTACCACTGAAACTAGGTGCCCTGATAATGCCAAGTTAGTGCATCATCAAAAGGGGGTTGTAGAGCCAAAATCTCTCTACTTTATAAACAAATAACATTTTTTGTTGTTGTTCTCAGAAAATAACCATACTTCTTATTAAACAACTTGGAATATAATTTGCAGGTCACATCGTCCCTTTGTCCCTTTGCTGTCGAGTCGATTCCGACTCATAGCCACCCTATGAGACATAGGTTTCCAGGGAGTGGTTGGTGGGATTTGAATTGTCAACCTTTTGGTTAACAGCCTGAGCTCTTAACTGCTGTGCCACCAGGGCTCATAGTGTGCCATTTTAGCTTGAAGAGTGCCATGTTAAATTATTTATGGTCCTCCCAGAGCATTCATAGTTCTGCTTCATAAATACCATGAATAAACAGGCAGGGTGAGGAAAAGGTAAGGTGTACATTTAGAAAAAGAATAACAACTCAGCTTGTTAGGTACCTCAAATGATGCTTGCTCCTTAAAACACCTTGGGGTATGAATTTTCTGCAATGAAAGACCATGGATCTTTGTTTCTACTTCTTTAATAATTTTGTTTTTAATAAATTAAAAAAAAAATGTTGTTTGTCCTGGAGGTTCCCTAAAGGCAATTGTGATCAATCACAAAAGAAAGTTGTCAAGCAGATATGTGGTATATGATTTAAAAAGATAAAGTATGTTAGTGGATCTTTTTATTCCTGCTCACCAGCTATTATTTGAATTCAAGTAGAGAGAAAAAAATCAGTTTAGCTTGTGCTTATTGTTTAGTCCATTATTTCACTGAGTTCCA
>NW_004444048.1:8384277-8386054 GCF_000243295.1 Trichechus manatus latirostris | reverse complement strand
AGACCTATACTTGGGAATATAAAAGCAGTCTCTTCCAAGGGGATGAGAGAAGAGCAAGGTGGTTTCTTACATCCTTTTGTTAAATGAACATGTGCTCACTTAAACAGCAGTTCACCTACATTTTAAACAAATTTACACCCCCCACCCCAGCCCAACCTAGAACCCCAGTTAAGAAGCCCTGTTTGAAATTCTTCAAATATCCTTTCACATTAACGTTCCATGCCATCCCAATGTACCTAAGGGTACTAAAAAAAAAATGGACCAAACCCATCGCCAGTCCCGTCGGTTCCAACTCATGGTGACCCTATAGGACACAGAACTGCCCTGTAGCATTTCCATGGCTGTAATCCTTATGGAAGCAGACTACCACATCCTTCCTCCCGAAAAGCGGCCACCCACCTTTCAGTTAGCAGCAGAGTGCTTTAACCACTGCACTACTGGGGCTTCTTTTTAGGGTAACCAAAAAATCAAAACCAAACCCGCTGCTGTCGAGCCGATTCTGACACAGTCCCTAAATATCCTTCATGTATTCATTTCAAGAAACACACTCTGCATGTTCCTTTCTTTCAATGTTCTGGTAGGATGCTATCCATTTTCTTCATGGTCTCGAAGAGAAGGCCAATAGATTCTAATCCAGATCAATAAAATTCCAAAAACAAAAAATGTGATAACAACACTGTCATTGTATTAAATTTTTTCCAAATGAAACCTTAAAGCAAAACAATTGCCATCCACTATCATCATCATTTTTAAAAATATTTTAACACCCCCAAATGACAAAGGGCATAATATCAGAATGAAAAAATAGTATAGGATAGGTTTTAACAACCCAGGAGCTAGAGCCAGGCTTCCTGAGTTCAAATTCTAACTCTGCCTGCCACTGACTTGCTATGAGACCAGAGGCAGGGAACAAACTTCTAGATTGCCTCCATTTTTTTTTTTTTGGAGCAAGAGAGAAAAAAGTAAAAAAGTCAAGAAATAAGACCAAAGAGACTTTATTCTTACATTAAAAGAAGAAGAAGAAAAAAAAAAGATATCCCTGTCTTAAAACTTATCTAGAAAAGTTGCTAAACATTCTCCAAAATTATTCACTTAGCGAGGGTCTACTTTGCATGACAGGAACTGTTCTAGATGGTAGGATTACCTTTCACGGAGCTTACAGCTTAGTGAGGAAGGAAGACAAGAAACCAATAAACAAACATCTAACACTAGATAGTGATGAGTGCTATTAAAGAAAAACAAGGCAAGAGTATTGACAAGGTCAGGGAGGAGGGCTTACTGTTCGAGGTGGGGTAATCAGGGAAGGCCTCTTTGATGAGGGAACTTTTGAACACAGCCTGAAGTGGCAAGCAGCAAGCCTAAAGATCTGCAGAAATAGATTTCCAGGAAGAAGAAGGAGTCAAAGGCCCTGCAGTGGCAGTGGGGTTGGCTACACAAGAAACTATGGATCTAGGGTGTTGGTTTTGAGTGAGTAAGGTGCAGATTGATGGAAAATGATACTGGAGAGGTAGCCAGGGGTCAGATCATACAGTGTCTTGTGCAACAAAACACATCTGTTGTCATTAGGAAAACAATGCCATTACTGTAGCATGATAAAGCATTTCTTTTTTTTTTTAAAGTGGGCTGAGTCCTCAAGGGTAGGAAAAATATGCAAGTAGTTTTAAAAGAAGAAGAAATTTATTAATTAAAACAGACTTCAGAAAAAGTATCCCGAGACTTCATTCACAGATTCATCTACCTGATATATGCGAGCCACAATGATCCAGGAATATGATCC
>NW_004444048.1:8381833-8383025 GCF_000243295.1 Trichechus manatus latirostris | reverse complement strand
GGACTGGCGGCTGAGGCCCCGTGCTCTTCCGCCGTCTGCGCCGCCGAGCTGGTCCAGCTGCAAGTAAACGGCAGTCCCCCCACCTCCGGGGCCATCCCCACCTACTCCGCCCCAATGCGCATGCCCCGCGCGCTCTCGCTTCCACACACCCCCTCCCCAATCCCGGGACTAGCGGCGGTTTCCCTGTACACCCTGCCAGCTTGCGCCCCAGCTCCGGCTGGCCGCAGCGCTTATCCCGCGGGCGCACGCGTCCACGGGCGGCGAGAGTTCGGGTGGAGGCTGGGGAATGGACATCTCTAGATACCACCTGGTGTGCTGGCTCTCCTGATCCTGCCATTCCACTTCCTTCACTTCTGGCGGGAACTTCTGGGTGCGCAGCCTGAAACCCAGACTCCCCACTGTTTCAGGGAGAAAAGTGGCTGCTGCTTCCCGGGACGTTCCCGGCTTTTCAGCACCCCGGACAACAGCAGCAGCAGCGCCCGGGGGAAACGCTCTCTCGCCACCGCACAAGCGCTCGCAGTCGCACCCGTCACCCCATCCCTATTGTGTCCTGAGTTTTCTCTCACCCGCCCGGCGCTACGTTGGGCAGTTCCAGCGCTTGGGGGAAGAGCGGGGCCGATGACACCTGGAGGAGACCTCGGGAATGGAGCCGCCAAAAGTACCTTTCCGAAAGCCAGGAGAAAGGTCTCCCTGCCAAGGACTTTCTGCCCGCCCTTCCCGGGTTTGTCCAGAGCCGCCACCCGGCCTGTTTTCTTTAACCGCCCTTTCCTCTGCCCTCACATAAAATTCAGGTTCAGTTTTTGAATGGGTCCTGCCGGCTAAATTGGTTTCGGAAACATTTCTCCCCATTTTATTTTTATTTAACTCTGAGACAGTCCGGGAGATGTCGAGTAAACTGCTTTTTCTTTTCGTTTGAGTGGATCTCTTAGTTCTGATAATTGTTTTCTTGGCTTTGCGCAAAGTATTTGAAATGTTCTTGCTAAGTCTGTTCGCAATATCTAAACTGCATTTGGCGTCTGGCTTCGGCTCCTAAACTTCCCTTTCTGAAAGGTGGTTTTACATTTTAAAATACTATTGTATGTAAACAAATTCGATATCCCAGAGTACTAACTGCTAGATAATGTGTTTTGAGGTTTGGAAATCTGTTAACTATTTCTAATCTGTTAACTGTATCTGTTACTATGTTATATGT
>NW_004444048.1:8346957-8378995 GCF_000243295.1 Trichechus manatus latirostris | reverse complement strand
CACAGTGACTGCAACAATGGGCTGAAAGGTAGCAATGATTGTGAGGATGGCACAGGACTGGCCAGTGTTTGTCCTTTTGTGATTGACTTATTTCACTCAGCATAATGTCTTTAAGCTCCATCCAGACTGTAGCATGTATGAAGAGTTTATTTCTCTTACTGGGTGAGTAGTATTTCATTGTATGTATGTATCACATTTTGTTTATCAGTTCATCCGTTGATAGGCATTTAGGTTGTTTCCACCTTTTGGCTATTGTGAATAGTGCTGCAGTGAACATTGGTGTACAAGTATCTGTTTGAATCTTTGCTTTCAAATCTTTTGGGTACATAGACAGTCCCCAGGTTACGAATGAGATCCATTTCTAAGTCTGTCTTTAAGTCGAATTTGTAGGTAAGTCAGAACAGGGATATACGGTTCTTATGTAACATCAGTTAGTCAAATATTTGTCTTAGTACATCGTATATATTTTACCTTTCTGTGCACATAAAACACTTAAAAAATATTTCCAAACCATGCAGTGTTTTCATGAGTGTCACAAAGTAGTATATGCATTCATTATGACAGACCATTGTGTTTAACTCAAATTTTTAATATAATAGGTTTTATGATAGTCCATTCTTAAGTACAAGTTGTCCGTAAGTCAGAGGTTTGTAACCTGAGGACTGCCTGTACACATAGGAGTGGAATTGCTATGTCATATGGAAGTTCTATTTTTAGTTTTTTGAGGAACCACTACACTGTTTTCCACAAGAACTGTACCATTTTGCATTCCCACCAGCAACGGATAAGGGCTCCAATTTCCCCACATCCTTGCCAACATTTGTTATTTTCTTTTTCAAAATATTAGCCATCCTAGTGGGAGTGAAATGGTATCTCATTACTGTTTTGATTTGCATCTCTCTGATGGCTAACGACGTTGAGCATCTTCTCATGAGTTTGGTGGCCATTTGAATGTCCTCTTTGGTGGAATGTCTATTCAAGTGCTTCGCCCATTTTATGATTGGGTTATTTGTCTTTTTGTTATTAAGTTATCAAAGTTTTATATATATTTTGGTTATTAGATTCTTGTCAGATATATGGTGTCTTAGGCTGGGTTCTCTAGAGAAGCAAAACCAGTGAACAGTGTGTATGTATGTATATGTATATGTGTGTTGTTGTTGTTAGATGCTGTCGAGTTGATTCCGACTCATAGCGACCCTATGTACAAGAGAATGAAACATTGCCTTGTCCTGTGCCATCCTCACAATCCCTGCTATGCTTAAGCCCATTGTTGCAGCCACTGTGTCAGTCCATCTTGTTGAGGATCTTTCTCTTCCTCACTGACCCTCTACTTTCCCAAGCATGACGTCCCTCTCCAGGGATTGATCCTTCCTGATAACACTTCCAAAGTATGTGATACACAGTCTCACGATCCTTGCCTCTAAGGAGCATTCTGGTCGTACTTCTTCCAAGACAGATTTGTTCATTCTTTTGGCAGTACATGGTATATTCAATATTCTTCTCCAACACCACAACTCAAAGGCATCAGTTCTTCTTCTGTCTTCCTTAATTATGAAGATGGCTCCGGATCGGGCGGTGTTTTGTACTGTTGTGCCTAGGGTCGCCATGAGTCGGGATCGACTCAATCACGCCTAACAACAACAACAACAACAACGTCATAAAAGCAGAAGGGCTGAACATCCAATGTACAGTTTAAAAAAGGGGGACTTTTATTTATTAAAATATTACTTGTTATTGAAGAAAATAAATTTATCTCCATCCTACCACCCAGAAATAATCACTATAAATATTTACGTATATTTATTCTAGTTATTTATCTATGCACATAAATACATTTTATTTAATAGAAATTGAGATTATACCATATTTACTATTGTATAAAAAGCTTAAAAAAAACTTAATAGATACATTTTTCCATGCAATTAAAAATTCAGCTATAACATAATACCTAATAGTTGTGTAGCATTCCATCATATAGATGAATCATAATTAAACTATCCAATCACATATTTCTTGGCTACTTAAATTTCCTTGAATTAATTAAATTTATTTATTATTAATTTATTTAATTTCCTCATTATATAAAATATTATGTGAAATGTTAATCTCAAGACATTTTACTACTTTAATTATTTTTACAGTATATAGCATACATTTGTCATATATTTTGATGGAAGTGTGTCTGGTATGAATTGTTCTCCAGGAATTATTGCCCAAGAAAACACTACAATCTTGAGTTTTAATTTTTATATCTATTCTATATGGGTCCACTGCTGACAAGGCTAGGTCTGCCCCGAACCTGAGCAAGCCCAAACCCCTTTGTTTGTTATCCACTGATTACCAGGAAGTTACAAATCCCACCATGTCTCACTTCTCCTGCTCATCTTTACTCTTTGTCCAGAGTATAAGACCCTAAGATTCAAGATAGCAGTATATCTACTCCTTGATCCTTATTCCCATGCTTCCTTGTTTTTGTCATCCTGAACCATCCTTCCGTTCTTCACTTTCTTCCCAATTACCTTTGCCTTCTGAAACCCCATTTCATGGTGATTCAGTAACTCTTAACAGCCAAAATTACAGTTTTCTTATAGCTATAGGTGCTACACTTTTGAAAGTAAACTCTACTGTCCATCCCTCTCCTTCAGAGTCAACAAACAATCCAAAAAGTAAGCATTTCCAACAGCCTACAACTGGTACCTTGGCTCTTTGACTATGAAACATGCTTTCTTCCTCTGTGATATTACACCAGCCAAATTCATCAGGAAGGATTTATTTTACAATGGAGTTGTGATCTTTGAAATCTCCAAGGACTTCCCTATTCATCATGAAATTTGAGCTAATTTGAACACTGACTTACGAGTGTCTTATGCTTAAGTCACATGTAATCTGAAGAACTCTGTGACAAACAAGATTCCTTATGGGACAGAAGTTCTACCAATATTGTCAGGATTTTTGGGGCCGAAATTTACCCAAACTTGCAAAATACCCTTTGACACTAGAAGCAAAGGAAGGAGAAAGCCCTATACTCAAAGGATTAATAGAAAAGACTTATTATACATTGCACTAGTCCTTGTAATATTTCTATTCTGCCTACTGAAGACCCAATGGAAGGAGGTACAGATTTGTTCAAGATCTTAGACTATCAATAGGCTAGTTATAAAATGCCTTTTGGTGATGGCAATCCAAATATGATTCTTTCCTTCATCCCACCTGTTTTAGTTATCTAGTGCTGATATAGTAGAAATACCACAAGTAGGTGGCTTTAAGAAACAGAAATTTATTTTCTCACAGTTTAGGAGGCTAGAAGTCTGATTTCAGGGTGCCAATTCTAGAGGAAGGCTTTTTCTCTGTCAGCTCTGGGGGAAGGTTGTTATCTCTTCTGAGCTGCTTTTGGATGATCTTCATGTGGCTTGGCATCTATCTTTCCCCATCTCTGCTTGCTAGCTTGCTTGTTTAATCTCTTTTATCTCTCAAAATCGATCAACTCAAGACACACAGTACACTAATCCTATCTCATTAACGTAATAAAGACAACTCATTCCCGAATGGGATTATAACCACAGGCATAGAGGTTAGGATTTACAACACATATTTTCAGAGTACACGATTCAATCCATACCACCACCCAAGGCCACTTCTTTTACAATTGTGTGTGTATGTTCTGCCCTTCTTAGTATTCCCTTAGATTTGTACATGGAAAACCAATAGTTAAATGGACTATCATGCCCCAGGATTCACTAAGACTCCAAATTACTTTCCACCAATTGTTAATCAGGATTTCACAGGCCTCATGTTCCCCTAAATTCTACTTTCATCCAATATGTAGTTAACCTTTGGCTAAGCTTCAAAGATAAAGAATGCTCTGAAATGGATTTTATTTACCATCTGACTATTGTAAGCCAAAAATAACACGATGTCAAAGGGAAAATTGCAAGTTTGTCTGCAGAATGTTCATCATTTATAGGTATGATTTGTCTGACTGAGAGAGAGAAGTCTCTGATTGACTACATGCCACCCTGGCCAATTTAAAACAAAACAAAACTTCAGAATTGCTAATTCTCACCAGCTATTGAGAACAGTGGCTTCTTCTTGTGATTTGTCTTCATTCTTAGTGACAGAATGCCTTCCTGGGAATCCAAACATGAACAGGCATTTTGCAAACTGAAATTAGCTCTGCAACTCCTTGAAGGATGCACTAGTTGTTTTCTTATGAGTAGGTAGCAGGCTAACCCATGAGTCTAGAATTTTCACTTTTATTCTGTCCTGATGTAAGTATATGTGACCAAATCTGTAAGGAGCTCATTCATATACTCAGTCTTATTATCAGCAAGTATAGGCGGCCTTTCCTCAGCATCCTTCCAGGCAATTACTGCATGTCCTAAACATGGACACTTGATCTTCTGGAAGAGAGATCAGAGAAAGAGAGCTTGTCTTATCTTACATCTTACCAGATACTGTGTTCACTAGTAACTTTGAGGAAAAGGAATCCTGTATATCACACTTCACTGAAATCATTGACATCCCGCATAATCTGCAGATCAGTTTAAAAGTAGGAAAGTCCTTAATAGTTAGTGAATTATTCAGAATTATTTTTAACTAACTCATAAATTGTTACCTCCGATTTAAAAATGTAAATGAACAAAACTCTGCAAACTTAAACTAAATTTAGTAATGGTGATGAGGAAGAGAAATAGGCAATATGGAGGTGAAAATATTTTTGTTGCGACCATTTTTCTTGAGAAATATCCCATGAAGGTGCATTTGTTAAATCTTTTAATTTAAGAATTAAATTTGTCAGGATAAAGTGCAAAAGACTTTGAAATGGGAAAATAATTACTGGGTGTCTTTTCAGTGGAATGCTGGGCATTTTCTAGGGCTCCCCTCTGGGATTATCCAATTCTATAGAGGTTTGTATATTTTATTGTAGTTCAGCTATCTTGCACCTCTGTAATTTGCAGAAAACTGACAGTAGTGCAGATGATTCTTGTCCATAGAGATGCAAATGATTTTTTTAGGTGGCATGACAATGATTATTACCCTGTGGATATTTACCAATTTTATATTTGTATTACATATTTATTTGTAAATTCATTTCACCATTCATGATTGTTTATAAATGTGTCTGTTCTTCAGAGTCTCCCTTGAACCCTTTTTTTTTTTTTTTTTTTTAACATTTTGATTACTGGGAGAGAGAAGAGTTTGGATAGATTTCTATCAATGACTCATGGGAAGAATGCTTTGAAAATATTTTTGACTATATGATGGTAAAGAATTGTTTCTAGTGTTTTAGCTGAAAGACTTTGCTGCTTTAGACTTTATAGACTGTTCATCATGTTAGAACTCAAATGGTCCCTTGTTGGCTTAAAGGGAAGTAAGCTACCTAATGAGTCGCCCACCACACGTTTTGTTCAATGACCGGCTATTCCTTTAACATTTCCTATTTAAACATCGAAATAGCCTAGTGTTGTTGAGTTTAGAAACTAAAGGGATTATAATGTAAGAACTATGGGTGTTGTTTACTTTATACCTAAATATTTGCAGAGGCATAATGGCTTATCTGGAGTCCCTGAGTGGTACAAACGGTTAAAGCCCTTGACTGCTAACCAAAAAGTTGGAGATTTGAGTTCACCCAGAGGCACCTTGGAAGAAAGACCTGCTGATCTACGTCTAAAAAAAATCAGCCTTTGAAAGCCCTATGGAACACAGTTTTACTCTGGCATACATGGGTTCGCTGTGAGTCGGAATTGACTCCAAGGCAACTATTTTTTTTTTAATGGCGTATCTAAGCACACTGAAAAAGGTGTTGATTAGCAGAAAAAGTCTTTCATTAACATCAGAAAGCATTCTCTTAAAGCCATGTTGAAATTGTAAAGGCGGGAATATCTAGAGAAAGAAGAAAATTTATCCAAAAAAGTTCCTAAAGTTGTTGTTACCTTCCTGCATTCCAAAGTTTGCTCTCCTAGCTCGACAGATCTGGAAATTTGTTGTCAGTTTGGTGAGTACATGTGGTCAGAATGTGCCCAGAGGAAAAGCTACCCCACCACAGTACTGGAGATGTATTACTTCCAGTTTGTCTCCAAGTTCCTCTTTTCAGCTTTCCAACTGATACATTAATTTAAATTAAATCATTCATCAGAGAAAGATTTATAAACTGTAATATTCCATAAATATTAGGTATTAACTTTAGACATGCCTCTCTATGAAAGCTCACTTGACCTATTTCTCTAATAGCTAGAAAAAATTTGACTTTCTTCTGTGAATATGTATCTCTTCATTATGTAAGAGCTATGTAACTTTTGCTCCAGTTTTGTCTTGGCTCCAAGGAAAAAGATTAAAAAAAAAAAATTTTATAGTGTTTTGGGTGGAAGTTTACAGCACAAATTAGTTTCTCATTAAAAAATTTATACACAAATTGTTTTGTGACATTAGTAGCAATCCATGCAATGTGTCAACACTCTCCCCCTTTCCCTTTACACCCTGAGTTCCCTGTGTCTATTCATCCAGGTTTCCTGTCCCTTCCTGTCTTCTCATCTTTGCTTTTGGGCAGGTGTCGCCCATTTGGTCTCATATACTTGATTGAACCAAGAAGCAAGTTCCTCACATGTGTTATTGTTTGTTTTATAGGACTGTCTAATCTTTGGCTGAAAGATGGACTTTGGGAGTGGCTTTGGTTTTGAGTTAGCAAGATGTCTGGGGGCCATAGTCTTGGAGGTTCCTCCAGTCTCTATTAGACCAGTAAGTCTGGTCTTTTTTTGTGAATTTGAATTTTGTTCTACATTTTTCTCCCACTCTGTCTGGAACCCTCTATTGTGATCCCTGTCAGAGCAGTCTGTGGTGGTAGCCTGGCACCGTCTAGTTCTTCTGGCCTCAGGCTGGTGAAGGCTGTGGTTCATGTGGTCCATTAGTCCTTTGGTCTAATATTTCCTTGCGTCTTTGGTTTTCTTCATTCCTCTTTGCTCTGAATGTGATGGGACCAATAGACGTATTTTAGATGGCTGCTCACAAGCTTTTAAGACCCTAGATGCTACTTACCAAATTAGGATGTACAATATTTTCTTTATGAGCTATGTTATGCCAAGTGACCTAGATGTCCCCTGAGACCATGGTTCCTAGCCCTCAGCCCCAGTAACTCCATCCCTCACGGTGTTTGGATGTGTCTAGGAAGCTTCTATGACTTTGCCGTGGTCAAGTTGTACTGAATTCTCCTATATTGTGTGTTGTCTTTCCCTTCACCAAAGTTACCACTTGTCTACTATCTAGTTAGTGATTTCCCCTCCCCAACCCTCCTTTCACTCATAACCATCAAAGATTGTGTTTTTTTTTTTCCTTTCTGTGTGTAAACTTTTTCTTGGATGTCAGAAGAGACTCTGAATGTTGCTCTTAAATTCAGAGTAGGTAAAGCAAAAGGAAGAAATGGTGAACTAGAAGAGCTGAAAAGAAGATTTCAAAGGGTGGCTCAAGAAGACAAAGTATTATAATGAAATGTGCAAAGACCTGGAGATAGAAAACCAAAAGAGAAGAACATGCTTGGCATTTCTCAAGCTGAAGGAACTGAAGAAAAAATTCAAGCCTCGAGTTGCAGTATCAGAGGATTCTATGGGGAAAATATTAAATGATGCAGGAAACATCAAAAGAAGATGGAAGGAATACACAGAGTCACTGTACCAAAAAGAATTGGTTGATGTTCAACCATTTCAGGAGGTAGCATATGATCAAGAACTGATGGTAGTGAAGGAAGAGGTCCAAGCTGCACTGAAGGCATTGGGGAAAAACAAGGCTGCAGAAATTGATGAAATACCAACTGAGATGTTTCAACAAAAGGATGCAGTGCTGGAAGTGCTCACTTGTCTATGCCAAGAAATCTGGAAGACAGCTACCTGGCTAACAGACTGGAAGAGATCCATATTTATGCCTATTCCCAAGGAAGGTGATCCAATCAAATGCAGAAATTCTCTGACAATATATTAATATTTCACACAAGTAAAGTTTTGCTGAAGATCATTCAAAAGCAGCTGCAGCAGTATATCTACAAGGAACTTCCAGAAATTCAAGCTGAATTCAGAAGAGGATGTGGAACCAGGGATATCATTGCTTATGTCAGATGGATCCTGGCTGAAAGCAGAGAATACCAAAAAGATGTTTACCTGTGTTTTATTGACTATGTAAAGGCATTCAATTGTGTGGATCATGACAGATTATGGATAACATTGCAAAGAATGGGAATTCCAAAACACTTAATTGTGCTCATGAGAAACCTGTACATAGATCAAGAGGGCAGCGGTTGGAATAGAACAAGGGGATACTGTGTGGTTTAAAGTCAGGAAAAGTGTGCATCAGGGTTGTATCCTTTCACTATACTTATTCAATCTGTTTGCTGAGCAAATAATCCAAGAAGCTGGACTATATGAAGAAGAGCGGGGCATCAGGATTGGAGGAAGGCTCATTAACAACCTGCAAAATGCAGATGACACAACCTTGCTTGCTGAAAGTGAAGAGGACTGGAAGCATTTACTGATGAAGATCAAAGACTACAGCCTTCAGTATGGATGACACCTCAACATAAAGAAAACAAAAATCCTCACAACTGGACCAATAAGCAACATTCATGATAAACAGAGAAAAGATTGAAGTTGTCAAGATTTCATTTTATTTAGATCCACAGTCAACACCCATGGAAGCAGCATTCAAGAAATCAAAAGATGCATTGCCTTGGGCATATCTGCTGCAAAAGACCTCTTTAAAGTGTTGAAAAGCAAAGATATCACCTTGAGGACTAAAATGCGCCTGACCCAAGCCATGGTGTTTTCAATCACCTCTATGCATGTGAAAGCTGGACAATGAATAAGGAAGACTGAAGAAGAATTGATGCCTTTGAATTTTGGTGTTGGTGAAGAATATTGAATATACCATGGACTGCCAAAAGAACAAACAAATCTGTCTGGGAAGAAGTAAGCCCGAATGCTCCTTAGAAGCAAGGATAGCGGGACTGTGTATCACATACTTTGGACATGATATCAGAAGGGACTAGTTCCTGGATAAGGACATCATCCTTGGCAAAGTAGAGGGTCAGCGAAAAAGAAGAAGACCCTCAAGGAGATGGACTGACACAGTGGCTGCAACAATGGACAACATAGTAACTATTGTGAGGATGGTGCAGGACCAGAAATACGTACAGAGGGTCACTATGAGTTGGAATTGACTCAACGGCACCTAACAACAACAATATACATAATGATAAATGAATAGAATGAATTATTAGGTTAAACCATAAGAAAAATTGGTCGTATCTGACCAATTTTGATTTATGAAAATGGAAATTTCATATGGTTTAACCTAATAAGTAATGAATGAATAAAGATTTTGTCTATAATTACTTCAATCCATTTTTCAAAGAGATTATTTTCTAATACCTTCAGTAAATTTTGTATCTTACTGGGAAGAATATATCTACTCCTATACTATTCCCCCTCCCTTAAAAATTGTTATTTTTAGGTGCTGCTCAATTACTGATGGGTAATTGGAACTGGAAAAAATCTTTGAATTCTATTTCTGTAATAGGTTTTAACTTTCGATTCCTACCACATATGTCCCACAATAAATAAAATATTCTCAGAAACTTCTTAGAACCTGATTTTAATAGTAATAATAATTTTACAAATTGAAAATATATTTTTTGCCTTTTTAATAGAAATAAAAATGCAAATGTCTTTAGGTCTAGAGACAATCTGCCAAAAACTTCTCAAGAACAGTGTGAATACACACTTCAAAATCACATTCAAGATGCCGTTCTTAACAATGTATGAAACAGTAATGTCACTTACTTAATTTAGACAACTTGTTTTAAAAGAATAACAACTAGAGTTTAGTCACAATTACAACCGCTGCAGTCGATTCCAAGTGTCAGCATGAAATTCTTATTTCTGATATTGTTCTGCCATGTGTTCCCTGTGGCTACTTTGGAGTCATTAAGAGGTTCAGTGCAGCTGCTGGGGACAGGGAGTCTTATAGGAACAAAACATACTTAGGCATGTTATTATAGAATTAGAATAAAGTTTGTATTTATTGAATTAAAAGCAGCGAAAGTGACTATGGTAGCCTGGAAGAACAATGACAACATAGTTACCCTTCAGTCTTTTTTCAGCCATGTTCCTTGATGGAATCCAAGGAATTGGATTGATTGTCAAGGAGCAGTTTAATTTCTAAATGGCAATTTAGGGCATTTTTTGAGAGCTGATGTGCAGCATACATCAGCCACATTTCCGGTAAATTTGGTCTCTCAGCCTTGTAACAGTTGATATAATTCAGACAAATAGTAGTCCATTATCCATTAAATATTTGTAAGATATGCTCAACATATTTCAAAATTAGAAGGAGACTAGACTAGGTAACACTATAGAGGGTTCTTGTTTATCTTTCAGCTAAATTGTCAATATTGTTTTCTGGACAACTTATTCAGATGTTAGGTAGATAAAAACTAGTTAAGTGATTAAATAATTGGACTTATTTATACAGGGAGAAATATCTGACACTTCATGACTTCAGTGAAGATTGTAATCGTTCTGGCTTATATGTAGTCGAACTTCCAGAGAGAGAAGAATGGCTTCTCTGAGAAGGTTCATTTCCTTTTGAAATCCCGCATGGTTTTTGCTTGATCCTCCCTTTTTGAGCACAGAAGCATGTATATACACATGCATACATGTGTGTGTACACACACACAGACACACACATACATGCACACACTTTAAAGTTTCCTTCTTAATAGTGTTCCGGTCCATTTTTGTCTGGGGGAAGAGACAGGAAGGAAGTGTTCAGACATGAAGATTTGGTGTTTACTTGGACCCTGTCATTGACAGTTCCAATTTGTTGAGTGGTTTCCACGTTTCGCAGAGGTCCTCACCCCATAACAGCTGATGGATGGGCTGACAGAACTGTCCAGGTTTTGGCTGGCGTAATATGAGCCCAGTGCCTGGGAACAATAAAACAGCAATTTTCTGAGAGATTTACTTGCAGGAAAAACTAGGAACATAAAGGCCTTTTTCAGTGTCCCACCCTAAGCCTCTTCTTTTCCCTTAGTCCTGGGAGGGGCTTGGGAAGGCTGTACTCTGTCAGGTTAATTAAGGGTGGCGTTAAATGTAATCTCAGCAGCAGCTGCAGTGACGGCTCTAAGGGAGCAACCACTGGCTGGGCTCCAGCCCGGCCAGACGTCATGTCAGGAGCAACAGAAGCAAGGGCTGCAGGGGTTAGGAAATGTCAGCTCTTTTCTCTTGAATGCTACACTGAGGCATCCAGTCATGACTTGACAAGCAATGGCTCCAGCAGCGGCTATGAACCAAGCACACAGGGCAAGAAGGGATTCTGCTTTAAAGAGAGCTTCAAGGTAAGGCGGTCTGGACTCAAGTGATGAGAGGGGGCTACCAGTGGGATCTTGGTTCCCCAAGTCAGATAAGTAAGAATAATCAATTAACATTAGCCCTGTGGTGGTTGTTAGTCACTGTCGAGCCGGTTCCCACTCATGGCAACCCCATGTGTGCAGAGTAGAACTGCCCTGCATAGAGTTTTCAAGACTGTGACCTTTCAGAAGCAAATCATCAGGCCTTTCTTCTGAGGCCCCACTGGATGGATTTGAACCACCAACCTTTCTGCTAGGAGTCGAGTGGTTAACCGTTTGCGCCACCCAGGCAATCCTTACCTTAACCCCAAAGGAGCCTAAATTCAGGATGCCCATCCAAGTCCACAGCCTATCAAACACTTTCTGATTTAAAATGCACAGAACTTTGCCAATTCTGCCTACCCCTGCCATTTCCTTTTGGGCAATCTAAACTTGGGCGTGTAGTGTTTTATTTTCATGTTCACACAGTAATCCTCACTCCTTCCAAATGATAAATAACCCTAAACTCAAAATAAGCTATCTGAATGACTTAGGAAAATACTGAAACAATTTCATTCAGTGGAATTTTGGTTTGAAATAATAGACCAGATCTTACCTTGAAAAAATCTGTTTTTCAGGGTTTAAAAATCGTAAGTCCGAAACTCAAGGTTAAACTTTTTGGCAATGTAGCAGGGTAACATAATGAAGAAATTCCCCATGGGGGATAAGACATCACTAAACAATAGAAGAGAAATCTTTCCCTTTCCCAGCTCAAAATGGTGAGCAGGTTGTTGGCCTAGGAAGCATGAAGTCCCCTTACCTTGGGCCCTGTTAAGAGCCTTTGTTAAGCTCAGGCTCAAGACGGTGAAACCCACTGCCTTGGAGTCAATTCCAACTCATAGCGACCCTATAGGACACAGTAGAACTGCCCCATAGGATTTCCTAGGGTGTGATCTTTACAGAAGCAGACTGCCACATCTTTCTCCCTCAAGTGGCTGGGTTCAAACTCCTGAACTTATGGTGAGTAGCCGAGCACTTAACCACTGCACCAAAAGGGCTACTTCAAGAAGATAAAAGAGAGAGGGTATGAGGGAGATGGGTATGGTCTGCCTCTGAAGAGAGAGTTGGGTTCCCCTGAGACTGGAGGAAACATATAGTGAAAATAAGTTTCTTTCCTTTTCTTTAATCATAGATTTTTGAGTGGTAGAGACCTATATGCCTGCCAAATCAGTTCTTCGGGCCTTAACTACCTGGAGTTAGGCCAAATTTCAAAGCTTAAGGGTAGAGCCCTGTACAAGACTGCCTTCACTTCAGACACCAGCTCCAAGTTCAGGGGTTCCCAGGCCACCTGCACCTCTGACCAACTGGCTATAAATTCGAGGGCTCCTACTACCTCCTCAGGATTGATTATTTGCTAGGTTGACTCACAGAACTCAGGAAAGTGCTATGCTTATGATTACAGTTTATTATAAGGATACAAGTTAGGATCAGCCAAATGAAGAAACACATAAGGTGAGGTCTGGGAGGTTCCCAAATACGAAGCTTTGGAGTCTTCTCCCCCGGAGTCAGATTGTGTCATCCTCCCAGCACATAGATGTATTGTCAACCTGGGATGTTCACCTGAGATTTTGTTTCCGGAGTTTTTATGGAGGTTTCATTATGTAGGCATGATTGTTTTAATCATTGTCCACATGATTGGACTCAAGGTCCAACCCCTATCCTTCCCCGAAGGTTAGGCTGATATCATGTGGTGGGTTTTTCTGGTGTGGCCAGCCCCTACTATGAGTTACCTCATTAACATAAATTATCAGATGTGTTCTGCAGCCCTCCATGAATAACAAAGGCCCTCCAATCACTCAAGAAATGTCAACAGTTTAGAGGTTACTTACCAGGAACTGGGGTAAAGGCCAAACTCTTTAGGTTAAGTTATTTCTTCACCCCACAATGCCGCAATCCTAGGAGGTCTGGGACTTTAATAAAGTGGTCCATGAATCCTGGGGCAAGAACCCACAGTGCTGCAGGCTTGAAGCCTCAGTGGTTCTAGTGGACAAGTCACGTGGTCACAGAAGCAGTGGATGCTATGGGCCCCAGAGCTGTGAAGAGCAATGACACCTGCCTTTGAGAAGGACATGAGCTTGTACATCGAGCGAGTCTTTGGGTGGCAATCATGACAGACTCAAGACCAGAAACCTCCTCCAGTTTTTCTGGATTACGTCCCCCAAGCTTCTTGTAAGTCAAGACATTGAATATCCTCCCAACTCAGGCAAATAAACTTGAAGACATATTAGTGAAGAGCTAACGGTTTTGCTCCCAACTTTCCCACTCATAGCTAAAACGGCAATTTCTTAACCAGCAAGCAGCAGTCACTGCAGGAGTCTGGCAGGAGTGACCACTAATAAAGGAACTAATGAGAGCAAGGTCAGAATAAAGTTACAAGGCAAATGTAAGCCCCAATATAAGTTTTATTCAGAATAATTAGGGTGTGCTTATAAACCGATGGATGAGATACATGGTTGCAATAGCAGGTAGTCTATAATCCACTTTCTATGCTGACATGAGAAGTGGTTTGAGTTTTGGTTGGTTCCAATTTTACCTCAGAAAACTTGTAATCATTTATAGGCCAGAGATTAAGACAAAATTTCCTGATTCAAACTAGAACACTATCTCATCTTTTACACTGAGCCTGGGCTCACACCTCTAGCCTTGGCTAGTTACTGGCCTCCTAGGAGCAGAGTATGGAATACTGTCAACTTCACCTTGTCGAGAACAATAATGGGAGCCCCATCTGGAGACATCTCTCCCAGCCAGAGCTGGAAGTCAGAGGATAGGCTGGCCACCAGGCAGATGAACTGGTTTGTTTCAGAGGCTCTGGCTCCATGTCAGGAGCTGTGGGAAGCACGTGAACACTGGCCAAATGCAGTGAGGTCTTTCCAGAGAGCAGCTCTGATGGTGCTGGCTCAGCCTCCCATCTCATGTCCAACCTTCTTCCCAGCATCATTTCCGGGCCTCTGCTGGCAGTGGTGATTGCTGGACTGATTGCTCCCATTAAATGAGTTTCAGATGGTGATTTTCTGTCTAAACAGATGAGTGAACATATTTCTAAGTTGCATCTCATTGTACTAACATCACTAATTTCTGTGCTTTCTTGCATCCAATCAATCATTCCACTTCATCTGTGGATTTCATTAATGAGTCATTGACTCCCTCTTCCAGATCGTTAGGGAAGATTGCAAGTTTTCTGAGGTAAAGTTGTAACCAACCAAGACTCAATGTTAGTTAAGATGTCAAATTCTGACCCAACCTAACACCAATTCCCATGACTGGATGCATGTTTCCCTCTCTATCAAGTTCTTTCAATAACCCAAACCAGTTTTAACTCATTTTTAAAAAACTCACTTTTAAACACTTCTTGGGATGTTGTAGATATTTATGTTTTCTCAAGAAGCTCCTACTTTGGGGATGGAGGGACATGATGCACAGCACTATATATACAACCATGGAATCCCAGTCCCCGCTAGCCAGAGAGTGCTGACTCGTTTATTCATTCACTTTTGTCTATCGAACAACAGAAAAAGGAGTAAGTCCTGCTACTATCCTCTCTTCTCATTCCTTTCCAGCACTCACACTTTTTATTGATTTGCCTTTTCTTCTTGACAGAAGCTTTGGATGTCAGTCTATCTTCTTGGGTAACTTCCAGAATATTTTATAAATATCAGCAGGTTATTGAATGGTTGTGAAGCTTACACAGGTGGCTAACATGTAACTTTGGACAAAGCAAAGTTTTCATCAACAGAAAAGCAGGTATTGATCCCTGGGCTTTACTTGCCTGCTTTCATTCACTCTCATTGTAAGTATGGTTCTAATTTTGTGGCTTGAATCAAAGAAAATAATCCATTAGATGAAGATGATGTTTTTCTTTGTATTTTTAGGCAGTTAGGTACAGAAAGTAGTCAAGTTTCAAGCAAGCCTCATCACTAACTTTTCATCTTTGCCCCTCAGTTTCCTTTGATACAACTGTTTTTATCACCTTTCTTCCCTCTTTTAAAATACTTTCAAAAAAGAACTTGGTATAATGAAAACTGAATATAAAATTATATCTGTGCTATCATGTTAATGTGAAAATATACATGTGGACACAAACTGAGATTAAAGAGAAAAATAAAAACTTGATTTGTTGAAGTCACAGAATTCTGGGTAACTTTATTTTAGGGTAATTTCCTTCGACGTTATTAAAAAGTCATTCGTGCAGAATACTCTTATACTCCAGGTAAGGATATGTTCTTCCAAAACTATGAAGATCAGGGGTATTTAAAACCTCTTTGGAGAAAGAGTTTCCTTCTGAATTGAGTCCAAACTGAAAATGGACCTCTAATTAGCCAGGTGCTGTGTCATTTCCTGAGCACCACAAACAGACGTTTTCCAGGCAACAGGATCTCTGATGCGACTGCTTTACCACTCCATGCCGCACACCACGTGGGTTATACCAGGTGACCGCGAAACTGTTCCAGAATGTTAGGTGTCTTTTCCATGATGGCCTTTGTATTCATGTTCTAGTCTTGGTGACTCTTATTTAAACTGCTAAACAGTATAGTGTAGTGTAGTATAGTATAGTTTATATAGAAAATACACTGTTGTATAGTATACTATAGTATAGAAAGTTTTAGTATGGTGTACTATACTATAGTATAACATACTGTGGTATAGTATAGGATAATTAGGTATGGAATAGTGTAGTATAATGTGGTGTAGTATAATATAGTATAGTAAAGAGTGATATAGTATAGTATAGCACAGTATAATATATACTATAGGTTACATCATAGTTTACTGTAGGTTACTGTAGTAGAGAATAGTATAAAACCATTGCTGTTGAGTCACTTCAGACTCATAGTGACCCTATAGGAGAGAGAACTGCCCCACAGGATTTTCGAGGAGCAGCTGGTAAATTTGAACTGCGGACCTTTTGGTTAGCAGCTGAGTTCTTAACTACTGTACCACCAGGGCTCCAGTATAGTATAGTGTGGTATATTATAATGTGGTGTATTAAGTATAATGTATTATAATATAACACAGTATAGTGTAACGTGGTAGAGTATGGTATAGTATGGTATAATATAGCACAGAGCTGCATAGAATCTATGTAGCATAGTAGTTTGAGCACTGATTTTGGAATCGCAGGCCTAGTTTCAAATCCTGGTCTTGACACATACTTATGTCACCAGGGGCAGATTATCTAATGGGCTAGGTAAGCACAGTGTTTACCTTGCTTCCCAGATCATCTGTAGTGAACAATTTCATATATACATATTTTTTTTACCACATCAAAGATTCTGCTTCTAGATAAGGCTGGCATCTGTCTCTTTCCCAAACCCACAGCACCTTCCTACAGAATCAAATACTTTTTTCAAATTATAATCCCTGACAGGGACGAAGTATCCAGGAAGCAAGGTAAGCATGAGTTTACTTGTGCTTATTTACTAATCTGTAGTGACCACTTTCACATGGGTTTCACCACATCATGTGAAACCCAGCCTGTGTTTACCTTGCTTCCTGGGTAATCCGCCCCTGAACTACTAGCATGTTCTTGATCATATTACTCAATCTCTTTGAGCCCCAGTCTCATCATCTTAGAAATGACAATTAAAAATACTTCCCATATATTGTGAGGATTAAATTGTTTTGAGGACCATAAAGGTAATGTATGTAAGGAGTAAGCGCTGACAGTTAATAAGTCCTCAGTAAACACTGGCATTTTTATGTATCCCATTGACCGTGGGATTAATGATGAAGTTGCTCACTTTAAGAAAAGTGCCTTGTTAAAAGCATCTCATAAGGATTGGCTAGGATATGACTCATAAGAGCGGTTGAGTAGTTGCATATTTACTTCTTAATCCTGTAGTCCTAGGTGAACCTGCAATCAGTTACTATATTTCACAAATATAAGAGATGATCCTGGAAGGATAAGTAGGTATGAAATCCGGGCACAACTGAAGAAAACAGGACAGGAGAGAAGGGCTTTAGTCTGATTCATAAACGATAAACGCTACAGACTCCTATATCTGGGGAAAAGCGGTGCTAACACCATAAACAAGCGCAAAAGTTTTATTTTGTGGTTTTTTCCTTCCAAAACTCTCAGAAAGAAAAGATCCACATGTGCTAAAAGATATGCTCCGCAGAGTGGTGAACGTAGGGGATGTGCAGAACTAGAATCAAACAAAGCCCATTGGAAAAATACTGTGGGTATCAAATATTCAAGATGTTAAAGTGTATAAAAGTAAATTTGACTCAGATTTCTTTCTGACTTGGCTACTCATAATGACTTTACCCCTGGCTGGCTAAAATTTAGAAGTGTGTGGTATGGTAAAAACATTTGTATTCTTATACAAAAGAATCCCTACAGAAAAGGAAACCATCTCTAAAGGAACACTCGAGGAACCCTGGTGGTGCAATGGTTAAGCGCTCAGCCACTAACTGAAATGTCGGCAGTTCAAATCCACCAGCGACTCCTCAGGAGAAAAGACCTGGCGATCGTCTCCCGTAAAGATTATAGCCGAGGACATCTCATGGGGCAGTTCTACTCTGTTTTATAGGGCTGCTATGAGTCAGAATCCACTGGACAGCATTTAACAACAACAACAAAAGGAACATTCAGGGCTCAAGAATATAGACACTGAAAATAAAAGAGAAAATGTAGGTGTTATAATTTCAGGGTCAATTAAATTGTTAAATACAAGATGTAATGAAATGGGGATTAGAAGACTGAATTCAACACCTAATTTAACATTTCGTAGTGTTGTGAATTTGGGAAATTTTCTAAGTCACAGTTTCCATATCCAAATAATAAAAAAAAAAAATTGCCTTTTCCCATCCTCCAAAGAAGTTGTGATTATCAAATAAGACCATGTAAGTGAAACTACTTTGAAAAAGAAAAATGCCGTATGTTGGCATGGTTGTTCTCATGAAGAAGAAAAGGAGAGAGACAATGGGGGAAAGCTAAAAGAATAAGGGCTTGAGAAGAATCACACAGGTCTGTGTTTAGTATCAACCCTGCCTCTCCTCTCACTAGCCCTTTAGCCATGAGAAAGGCACTTAACCTTCCTCAGACCCAGTTTCCTCATATGTAAAAATGGGGTTAATAGGGACTACTTCATTAAGAGGGATCCCATTGCTGTTGAGCTGATTCCAACCCATAGCGACCCTATAGGACAGACTAGAACTGCCCCATAGGGTTTCCAAGGAGCTGGTGGGTTCGAACTGCAGACCTTTCGGTTAGCAGCCATGTCACCTAACCACTGTACCACCAGGGCTCCGTTAAGAGAGATAATGTATGTAAAGTCATAGATATTTTTTATTTGCAGTTTTTAAACCATGTCCTCATACCTCTGAATGTCAAGCCCTTGTCTTAATCATGTTGTTGGGGGCCGTCAAGTAGATTCCAACTCATAGTGACCCCATGTGACAGAGTAGAACTGCCCCATAGGGTTTTCTTGGCTTTGAGCTTTACAGAAGTATACCACCAGGTCTTTCTCCTGTGGAGCTGTTGGGTGGGTTCAAACTGACAATTTTTTGGTTAGCATCTGAGCACTCATAAACGCTACTAAATATGAAGAGGTCAAGTGACCTCCTCAAGTTCATTAAGCCATATACTCCCATATATAGAATTCCTGTTGGAATTATTTTCAGCAGATTATTTAACAAATTGGGTTGGAAAATTAGGAACCCAAGACCTTGAAAAATAACCAATTTTGACTCCAATTATGATGAATATAGCTTCCATAAGGACAATGAAATATATCTTACATTTTAACAGATGTACAGACTGAGGAAGCTTAGAGTATTTTAGAAATGTTTTCTCTTACGTTGAATAATTTTCCAGTAGCCACATTTCAACTAAGCTTCAAATGCACTGTCTTTATAGATCAAGTTTTCTAGTGTTAAAGAAAAGGGGTCGGGGGCGGGTTAGGAGGAAGAAGTTATAGAGATTCAAATGATTTTGGATTTCTAAGCAAACCAGTTCTATTTGAGAGCACTAGCAAAGCTTTATGTGCCTTCTGGTGTTCCAGTTAAAACACTGTAGTTTACATCCCAGGTGCCTGGGTAGTGCAAGTGGGTTTTGATCTGCTGCTCACCAAAAAGTTGGCTGTTTGAATCCACCCAGAGGCTCCAAGGAACAAAGGCCTGGTGATCTGCTTCTGGAAAGATTACTGCCAAGAAAACCCTATGGGGCAGTTCTATTCTGTAACATGTGGGGTTGCCATGACTCAGTAGCCGACTGGACGGCAGAGAACAACAACAATAACAGTAATGCTATATCCCACTGAGAACTAGGTATCCTGGACTTCCGCTGCTGAAGAGGAGGGAGGGAAGGATGCAGTATATCAGGTCCAGATGTGCAGTCCCACTTTTTGAATTTTGACATAAATACCAAGATCTCAAAAAATCATTTCTCCAGAAGAAAAATTGGAGAAATGTTTCTCCTCCTTCACTTTTATTTCTTTTTAATTCTCTCATTCATTAAATTAAAACCCTAAAAGACACCAAGGGCAAAAATTCTTCATTTTGCATTCCATTTAGAAGTTATTTTCTTTTTGTCACTGCAATCTATTGTTACAGGAGGACCTAAACCTCACTTCTTTAACTTTTGGGTCTCCAGAGCCTACCATTGAGTAGGTGTTCAGTAAATATTTGTTGGATAAACAAGTGAATGTATCTTTGCTCAAATCAATCATCCACCAAAAGTAAAAACTGAAATTTTTGTCGCAAAGGAAAAGTATCTTTTGAATCGTAACACTCGTGTGCACATTGCACGTTTAAATTGATCCCATACACATGATAATGTAGGTGAAGAAAGCTAGATTTACTACATTTATCAGCTGTGACTATAAAGTAGTGACACAGATTACAAGTGCCACATACAGATTCACATAGCTGATGAGAGTAGAATAAGTAAAAGCTCCTGCTTGGTAATTTGAAATATAGTTTGAACCAAATAGGCAGATAGATACTAAACCTACAAAATAATCCACCTACTTCTGACCAAGGTAAACCCAAACCAAACCAAACCCAGTCGATTCTGACTCATAGCGACCCTACAGGACAGAGTAAAACTGCCCATAGGATTTCCAAGCATGGGCTGGTGGAGTCGAACTGATGACCTTTTGGTTTGCAGCTGTAGCTATTAACTGCTGCATGACCAGGGCTCCTCCTACTAAGGTAATACATTTTTAATAACTAATGAGATGTGAGTTTTTTTTTTTTTACAGTTCAGAAATAATAGCAAACTAAAAAATACACAAACACGTTTTAAAAAGAAACTTGCAACAGTGATTAATTTAAACATTTAAAAGATACAAGTTAGTATTACCTTTATGTTCCTAGAAAAACAAGTGACTGTAACTTTCTAATTCCTTTAGCACCGTAAAGGGTCTCTTTTATAAAGATAATTTTTCATCTTTATCAATGTATAATTTACTTATGATAAAATGCTCCTTTTTGAATATTCTGTACAGTTCGATGAATTTTGACAAATTATACTTCTACGTAAGCTCCACTCCAGTCAAGATATAGAACACTTGCATTGCCTTAAAATGTTCCCTCAAGGAACCCTGGTGGCTTAACGGTTAAGCACTCAGCTGCTAACCGAAAGGTTGGCGGTTTGAACCTACCCTGAGACTCCTCAGGATAAAGACCTGGCAATCTGTTCTCATAAGGATAACAGCCAAGAAAACTTTACAGGGCTGTTCTACTCTGTCACATGGCAGTCTCGCCAGACAGCACCTAACAGCAACAAAATGTTCCCTCAGGCCTGTTTCCATTTAATTTCACCAACAACAGTTCTTCTAATTCTTTAACGTGAATGAACTATACGTTTCATGTGTTTATTCAGCAAATATTTATTGAGGAAAAGACAACGTCAGATTAGTGTTTTGGAAAGACCACTCTGGATTGGAGGCTGGGTGTGGCAAGAGAAGCTGTGGGGTTGTCCCCGGGGGCTAATGCGGAAGCCCTGGCGGGAGATGATGTCAGCTTGGAGCAGGGTCATAGCAGTGGAGATCGAGCAAAATAAATGGTTGGCAACCTATCTGTTGTTAAATCCCCAATGCCTAACCTCAACCTATTTAGGGGGGTGTACATTGCCCACACCTACCAGAAACACATCTTCCCCAAAGTTTCTACCAGTCCTTTTACCTTCAAATCTCACTTGAATAGCCACCTCTTCTAGCTATATGACTCATCACTCTAGTTGTGCGATCTTGGAAAAGAAAAATTTTTTTAACTTTGGCTTTTGTTATATATAAAATGAGTATAATAAATAATTGTTTTAAGGCTTAAATGGTTCCAAGCTTGTAAAGATTTTAGCTTAATGTCTGACATGTAGTAAGAACTCAATAAAAGTTAGCTGCTAGAATTGCTAAGGAGCCCTGGTGGCGCAGTGGTTAAGAGCTCAGCTGTTAACCAAAAGGTCGGCCATTGGAATCTACCAGCCACTCCTTGGGAACCGTATGGGGCAGTTCTACTCTGTCCTATAGGGTCTCTATGAGTTGGGACTGACTTGCTGGCACTTAACAACAGAATTGCTGCTGTCTTTCCTGATTAACCTACAATGGTTGATTTATATTCATCCATAAAACAGAATCGTTTAATCTTAGAGCCAAAAGAGATCTTAAAACTGTCCTATCTGCTTGTCTCATTTACAGATTCAGAAACGTTGACACAGGAGTGGGGTCGGTGACTTTTTCAGGCTCGTCAAACAGTTCATAGGTGCTAGTTCCAGAACAGAGCGGGGTCCAGTCTCCTTGGTGAGCGCCTTTCCGCCCCGGGCCATGGACATTTTTTTTCTGTACATTGGCATTTAATCTGAAGTAAAATTTAAGCAACTTGAGGGTGTGGTCCCTCCCCTGGTGATTGGTCCCGTGCTCAGCAGAAAGCCTTGCACCAAAATGCCTGCCGCCACACTGGTCGTGTGGAAATGAAACCTGGTGCTTTGTGTTACTAATTAGATTAAATGGATTTATGGGTGAAACCATGTGCAGTTCCTACTTGCCACATAACAGGAGAGATCGAAGCAACTAAAAGATTAATACTTTATTAAATTACCATTTTACTAGGTGCGTTTCTAATAATGTTCTAATACTTCTCGGTTTAAACTATTCTCTGGGAAGCAATGAGGCACTTCTGGGGCTGTGATAGTATTGTTAGGGTATCTCCGAGTGTACTCAGGTGAGCACCTGCAAATGAGCTCTTCCGTTTACCGGGGCCTCGAGAGGAAATCGTGTTCATTTTCTCCTTCGTCCTCACAGCTTCCCTGTGAAACCGATACCAGCGGTTAGAAAACACAGACGTGAGCTTTCCATCGCACAGGTAGAGAGACTGCCAACTAATGGGTTTAACGGTTCCCTCAACAAATCAGTGGTGTAACCCCCCCCCAATAAAACTTCTTTTTTTTTTAAAGGGAGAGAGAGGAAGGCTCATTTATTTCTCTAGATCCCTATATTTAAAAAAAAAAAACAACTTACATAATGTGTTCTTCTCTTTGCTTTTTGTGATCATATAAAACTGAGCATTCCTTTAAAGTGGCTTGATTGGGATCAATAGCATGTTTACTCTCTCACTGGTCATATTGAGGGAGATTAAATTTGTTGGCTTAGTTACTTAGGACTCAGACACACTGAGGGGAAGGTTTTGAAACTTTCCACAGGGAAATACATTTATTCACAGTTGCTGTCTTAGGAAGCTTGTAGACCTCTGCTCGCTGTAAAACATTTTTGTACATATATTACCTGTATTTCCTCTTTCTAACTCCCCAGATTCCATAGTCTCAGTTTTTATGTTTTTAGTTTCAATCTTCTTTTACTTTTCCTCACCTAGGTTTAAGACTAAACTTTGTTGTTAACAACTTCCCTAATTATCCCCGAAACAAGAATAACAATAATAATAATAATACCTAACTCCTAGAATACTCGTTTGATAGACTCATAGAATTTTAGAATTGGAAGGGACTCTAGAGTTTGATAATTACAATTTGGAGTAACACAGTTAGACTTTTAATCTCAATTTTGATCTTAAAAATCTAAAACTCAAGTACTTACATATATTTAGTAGAATAAAGTATTGTATACAGTATTAATTTTTTCAGGATTCTGTAATGGTTCAGGTTGTTGTACAAACATCAGTTTATATCTATGTGAGGTTAAATATCCACAAGAGGCAGCGTAGGGAGGTGGTTAAGAGCATGAGTTCTGGAGTACTATACTGGGGGAAATAAAACAATCCTGAGAAGAATAACAAAACCTCTCTGTACCTATATAAAAAAGAGAGAACACAATTTATTACTGGGCAAGCATTATCAGATTTAGATGCGTGTAAGACAGCACGTCAATGGCTACTAAGTCCGGACAGGAATTCACATAATTTATATAGCAAAGCAGAATCCCCGGGTGCAGCAAATGGTTAACACGCTCGGCTGCTAACTGAAAGGTCGGAGACTTTAGTTCACCTAGAGGCACCTGAGAAGAAAGGCCTGGTGATATACTTCTGAAAAATCAGCCATTGAAAAGCCTATGGAGCACAGTTCTACTCTGACACACATGGGGTTGCCAGGAGTCGACGTCAACTCCACAGCAATTGGTACGCAGCAAAGCAGAAGAAAGAATAACTTCACTTATCTCCTCAAGAGACGAAGGGTGGCACCTCATGATAGTCTCCTGTACATCAAGTGAAAGACCCCCGAGCTAATTTTGGAAGTATGTGTTTAGAGGCATAAGGGTCAAAATACCTTTGACCTTGTGTTATAAAATCAAAAGGGCGTGCCTCTTATTCATCCTATTATGTTTTCAAGGAGCCATCTTCATTAAGGTGGGGATGATGGGGAGGCGGTTGTCTCCCTCCTCAAAGACAGTTTGGCTTTACCCTTACAGGAACCAAAGTGCCTGGGTTGAAATCCTGGCTCTGCTCTATTAGCAGTGAGCCTTTGTGCAAGCTACTTAACGTTTGAGAATTAGTTTCTTCATCTGTTAACAATGAGGTTGATGTGAGAGTTAAATGAGGAAATACATGTAAAGCACTTGAACCAATGACTGACACTATTGTATTGTTATTATTACTATTAATTCATGCTCAGATGCATTGAAGTCTTATATAGCAAGCATCAAGGTGCTTTTAGCTTCTGAGAGTCTAACGACACGGAGAGAGAAAACTGTTTAAATCATGTGGCTAATTCTGTGTGCTTGGGAGTTGTGAATTGTTTTCCTCAGCTAGTTGCTGTAGCCCATGCTCCTCTAGCCGTGTGAGGACCTTGAAGCGCTGTGATTCTGGAGTCTAAGAAAGACATTCTCCTTCAACACCGTCCCCAAACACAAGCTGCCTACTGCATATGATGCCAACTGAAGAAAGAGCCAATCCTTCCACTGCTGGGGAAGATGGGCTGTGCTGGATTTGTTGTTGGGCCATATGCTGTTCTCTGTTTTGGGCATCTCCTGTGGGATTTTCAAAGGTAATTTTGACTAAAGTCAAATCTGAAGTCCATATAGGATGTGACTTCACTGTATTGCAAATCAGTATATTCCAGGGTAAGTTCCACCTGCTGATAATAGATAACTCATCATTAAGTAAATTTTCTTCTAATTTACTGTACCCCTTTCAGTGTCCTGTCCTGGAATATGTTCCAAATAAGGTTAGTGTCATGGATTGAAGTGTGTCCCCCAAAAATATCTCTCAGCTTGGCTGGGTCATGATTCCCAATATTGTATGATTGTGTAATCTGATGTGATTTCCTTATGTGTTGTAAACTCTATCACTATGATGAGATTATATGTGATCTCCTTATGTCTTGTAAATTCTATCACTGTGATGAGGTTATACTGATGAGGTTTACAAGATTAGATAGTGTCTTAATCCAATCTCTTTTGCGATATAAAAGAGAGAAGCAAGCAGAGAGTTGGGAACCTCATACCACCAAAAAAGCAGTGCCGGGAGCAGAGCACGTCCTTTGGCCCTTGAGGTTCCTGTGCTGAGATGCTCCCAGACCAAGGGAAGACTGATGACAAGGAACTTCCTCCAAAACCGACAGAGAAGAGAACGCCTTCCCCTGGAGCTGACACCCTGAATTTGGACTTGTAGCCTAGTGGAATGTAAGAGAATAAATTTCTCTTTGTTAAAGCCATCCACTTTTGGTATTTCTGTTGGAGCAGCACTAGATGACTAGGTTCACAGGTACCAAGAGTTAGGACTTCAACATATCTTTTTTGGGGAAACAATTCAATTCTTAACACATGGTATAAACTTCCACCATGATCTTCAGATCCAGTGGATCCACTGCCCTGAACCAATATTCCATTTATTATTTGGACACCATATGCCATTATTCTAATAGGGTCCCATAATGATGCTTCAGGTCTCAGAATATCACAGAGACCTCGTGTCTAATAGTCTTTAAAATATTTGGTGTTCCAATTTCCCTACTGCCTGGTTATGTTACTAACTGGGGCAATTTACTTCCATTTAATTATTGGAGGAATTATTGCCATGAGGAGTGTTATTACCATGTACACTTGCCGAGGTGTTACAGGGTCCTCCTTCCTGGGGACTTGGCTTCTTCTCCAGTCAGTGACTTCTGGGTCTAAAAACTGGCTCAGGTCGGATACTCCATTTGGAATAGTGACTTTTTATAGAGGCCACTGTCCTTTGATTCTAAATATTCATCCTTGATTACTTTTGACTGAATAGACTGAGTTGTACCCTTGTTAGCCGCCCATGTATTTTGTCCCTAGGGATGCCAAATTCTACTAATTTTCAAAAGCTTTGTGGGTTAGGTGCCCTGGATACCCATCTGACCCTTACATTCAATGCAATGATTGCATCTATTCTAACAGAATGTCACCTACTTTTGCAAGGTCTTAACATCTCCATTGCTATTAGTGAGCCCAGGAATGGCCTCTCGTATTGTCAACCCTGACCTGCAGAAGACAGCCAACACCAGTGTACTTCTTAGTGACACTGGGTTCCTTTTTCAATGTATTCCTTATTGTTCTTGTAAATCTGTATTATCCATGCCCTCTCATGAAACCTAATCATCTGTTGGGTTTTCTGGTCGTACACAGTACATCCAATCTAAAACAAAACTAAACAGAACACAAAACTGTTGCCATCCAGTTGATACATCCAATCTAGCATGCTCAGTTCTCTGGGCCTTTTAATCCACTTTCAAATGTAGAGAGCAGCACTCTGGGATATTTAATTATTGCTAGATTATAACTAGTATTTTAATAAGAAAAACAATCTCTCAGAAACACAAGGGAGCTTAAGAGCTAAAGCCAGAGGTCTTATGCAGTTCTTTGCCAATTGATTCAGCTGGAAAAGTTCAAACACACCTGTTTTGGTTATCTAGTACTGCTATAACAGAAATACCACAAGTGGATGCCTTCAACAAACAGAAGTTTATTCTCTCAGTCTAGTAGGCTAGAAGTACAAATTCAGGGCTTCAGCTCCAGGAGAAGGCTTTCTCTCTCTGTCAGCTCTGGAGGACGGTCCTTGTCATCAATCTTTTCCTGGACTAGGAGATTCTCAGCTCAGGGACCCCGGGTCCAAAGGACATGCTCTGCTCTTGGCACTACTTTCTTGGTAGTATGAGGTACTCCTGCCTCTCTGCTTGCTTCTCTCTTTTATATCTCAAAAGAGATTGACTCAAGACACAACCTAATCTTGTAGAGTGAGTCCTGCCTCATTAACTAACTGCCGATAATCCCACCTCATTAACATTATAGAGATAGGATTTACAACACAGGAAAATCACATCAGATGACAAAATGGTGGACAATCACACAATACTGAGAATCATGGCATAGCCAAGTTGACAGATATTTTGGGGGAGGAGGACACAATTCAATCCATGACAACACGCAAAGCCCACAAAATAGTAGTCTGACCCAAGCGATCCACTTAGATGGGAAGAAAAAAGCAACTTGCTTGGAATCTCCTGGATTGCCTCAAGAATTTAACTAAGAAGTAAAATGGGGAGAAATGTTTCAGAAACTGATTCAGCCTCCAGAGCCAAACCAAAAATCGAACCTGAACTTCGTGTAAGTGCGAGCAGAGGAAAGGGCAGTTAAGGAAAACAGGCAGGATGGCGGCCTTCGAAGAGGTGCTGTTGGAAGCTCCATTCCCCGCGGTTTCCTCCAGCAGTCATCGGCCGCTGGAGGAGCCTGGACCTACCCGATGCAGCGCGGGGCAGGTGAGAGAAACCCTATGGCAGGAGATGCGGGAACACGCGAAAACGGGTGTGCGGGTCCAGAGAGCGTTTCCCCGGGCGCTGCCGCTGCTATTGTCCGAGGTGCTGAAAAGCCAGGAACTTCCCGGAAGCAGCAGCTACTTTTCTATCGCGGAGGGGTGAGGAGTGAGGGGGTTTCATGGTGCGCACTCGCTAAGGCTGCCTTGGTCCCGGGCCCAGAGATGCCTCCCAGATATTCCCCTCCCAACCCCCTTTTGGGAGGTGGAATGGTGGGTGGTGGGCATAGCTGAACCCATCAGGAGGTATCCTGGGGTGCCTCTTCCCCGCCCTGCTCGGAGAGGTCAGCGGCCGCGACCTCCGCGCGAACTCTAGAAGCCTGGGGACGCGTGCGCCCGCGGGGGAGACCGGGGTAGGTACGGGGTGTTTTGGAGGAGAGGGGCGGGGACGCCGAGTATGGAGGAAGCATTGGCAGTGGGGCAGAGCAGGTGGAGATGGAGCGGGAGGCCGGGGGACTGCTGTTTATCTGCAGCTGGGCCAACTCGGCGACGGAGCGCGAGGCGCCAGCGGCGAGTCCAGCAGCCGCCGCACAAAGCCCGAGCCCACTTCTGGGGTCCCGGGACGGGAGGATGCCAAACGCCCGGGAGAGGTCGGGGCAGTGGCGGCGATGGCGATGCAATTGTGGCGACAACCTGTGCCAGAGCAGCGGCGGCGACCTGTGCTATGGCAGCTCCCCGCAGGGCGAGTTAGTGCAAGACGATGTGTGGCTCGACGCCCCGCTCCTCTGCGGCATCTTCGCAATTTGTGAAGCACGAGTGGAAGTTGGACACGAACTTTCCCTAGTGCGTGCGCTCCCGGGAGGCCTTCCCTTGGTGCGGGGCTGGGGCGGGGCTCGGAGGCAGCTGGAGCTTGGGCAAGGGCTGAGCTTCGCACCGCTTCACTCCTGCGGGCCGGCGGCAAAACAGGCCCATCCCTGACCTCTAGAACGTTCCTTGGACACAAAGGTGCCCAATAAATGTTAATGGATCAATCATTATTTTTGTGACTGCTTAGTAATTTTTCTAGATAATTATTAAAGTTGTCTTGATTTTTATTTTTTCAAATGCAAGTATAAAGTCTCCTTGGTCTTATTGCCTAACTTAATGATACTTTTCTTCCTCACTCTGAGGGAAGCGAAGGCAGACTAGAAGGTCCCTAGACATACCCACACATCCTGGTTTCTGAGGGGTAAGAAGCAGCTCTGATTCCCAAGCGGACTCTTATGCGTCTCAGCTGGAACCTACTGTGACTTTGACCATCTGTGGAGGATAAAGTTCTTTAACACTTTCTCTTGGGCAGCATATTGAAGCTTAATTTTTGGTAGATTCCTGAGGGTAGCCAAGAACCTGGTAAGTCAGAACTAAATTCCTGTCACGCTAGTAACCTACTTTCATTGATAAAAAAAAACAAAAACAAAAACCAACAAACCAGTTGCCCTAGAGTTAATTCCGACTCATAGTGACCCTATAGCACAAAGTATAACTGTCCCACGGGGTTTACAAGGAGGGCCTGGTGGATTCGAACTGTCAACCTTTTGGTTGGCAGCCATAGCTCTTAATCACTATGCCACTATCTTTTTTTTTTTTTTTTAATCCTTCCTCCCAATCAACAAGAAGGACATTTTATTTCCTCTTGGACTAAATAGAGTACAAGGAGTTGAAGAATATCTTCTTAAAGCAATTAACATGAATCTCTGCTCCCTTCAGCGTTCCACCCATCACATACTTTTAACAGAAAAGAAAATCTTCGCTAAAAAACAACCCAACAATCTGTTTTGTAGAAGATACTTAGCATTTTTCTGATCTAAATTTTGTATTTGCTGACTTCATTTTCTGAGGATTTTTTTCTGGGGCTTACCGCCTTCTACATGTGGTTAGTGATTTTTCTTGTTTTCTTCACCCTTTATTTGGTGCAGTTAACTCTGGGTACTAATACAGATAATAACTACCCTTTAACTTGGTTATGGATGTGGGCTCCTCTTGACCAGTTCTCCTTTCCTTTCTCCGTGATACTTCCTTACAATTTCCTTTATAGCCAGGTGAAGGCGTGATGCATTGCACTCAAATCAAAACCATGAATTTTACTTTTTGCGACCAGCGCACCATTGTGTTTGCTTTGGAGCCTGTGAATCACGGCGGTACTTTAGATCCATTAAAGGATGATGATATGCTGAATTGTTCTTGGTATTGAGAGGAATGCAGAAGAGCAAACAGAATAATTAAGGACTGAAGGGATTCACCTCCCACATCATTAGATGTTGTTTTTTATTGGCCAAATGATCTAAAATTATAGGAACCACTTATAAGCACATGAGAGCTGTAGTGATGGCAAGAAGGGGAAAGAAGAAAGACCAACATCTAAAGGGGAAGACAGGAGAATGTGCTGTGTGTTTAGTATTGGCCTATGGATTCCCTTGACAACTTGAAGGTAAGTTGTCAAGGATTTCATTTTACTTGGATCCACAGTCAACGCCCATGGAAGCAGTAGTCAAGAAATCAAATGACATATTGCATTGGGTAAATTGCTGCGAAAGACCTCTTTAAAATGTTAAAAAAAAAAAAAAAAAAAAGTAAAGATGTCACTTTGAGGACTAAGGCGTGCCTGACCCAAGCTATGGTATTTTCAATCACACCATAAGCATGTGAAAGCTGGACAATGAGGAAGGAAGACCGCAGAAGAATTGATGGCTTTGAATTATGGTGTTGGTGAAAATATTGAATATACCATGGACTGCCAGGAGAACAAACAAATCTGTCTTGGAAGAAGTACAGCCAGAATGCTACCTAGAAGTGAGGATGGCAAGACTTCATCTCACATACTTTGGATGTGTTATCAGAAGGACAAGTTATCAGACCATTCCCTGGAGAAGGACATTATAGTTGGTAAAGTAGAGGGTCAGTGAAAAAGAAGAAGACCCTCAATACATAGTGGCTGCTACAATGGGCTCAAACGTAACAATGGTTGTGAGGATGGTGCAGGACTGGGCAGTGTTTCGTTCTGTTGCACATAGGGTGGCTATGAGTCAGAACGGACTCAACGGCAACTAACAATACCCTAACAATGTAGCTTCCCACCAGGAAAGTGATGGAGAGGCCATCATTTGAGACATGGGATACAGAAGATAAAGGGGTACATTTAATTTTTCTTTTCCTTGGTTTGAGGTTCATATCAGAAGTAAACGTATGTCGTCTTGTTACCAGAGAGAGAGCAGGGTTTGGCTGGAAAATGTGGCAGTTGTTGCCTGGAACCTTGCTCCCTTATGTTTATAGACCTGTGTTTCTAATTGTCTCAGGACCACTTGACTTTGTTTACCTAAGATGCCTGGTAAGTAGGCAGATTTCTGGCTCTCCACCGCAGATGTAGTGAATCAGATTTTGCAGGGGTGGGGTCAGAGAATCTGATGTTGTGGAAAGCACACCAGGGGATTCTTAGGTCCTCAAAGCTTAGGAACCAGGAAATGTATGTAGAACTTATGGTTCTAAGCATTTTACTTATATTATCTCAACTTAATCCTCATATCTACCTTATGAAATATGTTCTATTATTATTCAAAATATACAGACAGGTTAAGTGACTTGCTCAAATGACATAACTAGGAAGCGTCAGAGCTAGAATTTGCCCCTTACCTGGCAATCAGGGGCCTCTTTGAGGACAGGTAGCTTTGAAATCCTATTAGCCTCATGAATGGAACAAATAGGAGAAACAGTTTATACTGCTCTTTTGTCCAAGGTGAAGTCATCTTTTCTTGTTTTTAAACAGAGGTGGGTGAGTGGTTTAAGGCCCTGTGTGTGTGCCTGTGATGTACGTGAGCATGTGGTGAAACCACTCTGAACTGAAAACCCTGGACTTGTCATGTCATAACTTGATTACAGGGCTTCTGTCTTTTTATTTTTACAGTTACATGCTGAGGGAGATTTAATTTTGAAGAATTGCCTCTTTTCTTTTTTTAAAATTTTTTCCCATACAAAAATTTATACATCCCTTGTTATGTGACTCTAATTGCTCTCCCCATACTGTGACAACTCCTCCTTTCCACCCCTGATTCCCCATGTCCTTTCAACCAGCTCCTAACCCTCTCTGCCTTCCCATTTCATCTCCGGACAGAAGCTGCCCGTTTAGTCTCTTGTATCTACTTGAGCTAAGAAGTACACTCTTCACGAGTATCACTTTACGTCCCACAGTCCAGTCCAATCCCTGTCTGAAGAGTTGGCCTTGGAAATTGTTTTAGTTCCGGGCTGATAGAGAATCCAGGGGCCATGCTTTCCAGGGTTCCTCCAGTCTCAGTAAGACCATTAAGTCTGGTGGTCTTAGTAGAATTTGAGTTCTGCACCCCACCTTTCTCCTGCTCCATCTGGGACTCTCTGTTGTGTTCCCTGTCAGGGCGGTCATTGGTGGTAGCTGGGCACCAT
>NW_004444048.1:8344578-8345671 GCF_000243295.1 Trichechus manatus latirostris | reverse complement strand
TATTAGGGCTCCTAGCGTTGTCCCTATTTTTTCTTCCATGATCTTTAATGTTTTTGATTTTATATTTAATAAGTCTTTCATCCATTTTGAGTTAGTTTTTGTACATGTCTATAATTTTTTTTTAAATTATACTTGAGATGAAGGTTTACAAAACAAATAGTTTCTCATTAAACAATACACATACTGTTTTATGTCAATGGTTAACAACCCCATGACATGTCAACACTTTCCCTTCTTGACCTTGGGTTCCCTATTACCAGCTTTCCTATCCCCTCCTGCCTTCTAGTCGTTGTCCCTGGACTGCTGTGCCCTGTTAGTCTCATTTTGTTTCATGGGGCTGTCTAATCTTTGGCTGAACAGTGAACCTCATGAGTGACTTCAGTACTGAGCTAAAGGGGTATCCAGGGGCCATACTGTTGGGGTTTCTCTGTTCCTAAGTCTGGTCTTTTTTTTTTTTTTTTGTGAGTTAGAATTTTGTTCTACATTTTTCTCCAGCTCTGTCCAGGACCCTCTGTTGTGATATTTGTCAGAGCAGTCGGTGGTGGTAGCTGGGCACCATCTAGTTGTACTGGACTCAGTCTGGTGGACGCCGTGGTAGTTGTGGTCCATTAGTCCTTTGGACTAATCTTTCCCTTGTAACTTGTTTTCTCCATTCTCCCTTGCTCCTGAAGGGGTGAGACCAGTGGAGTATCTTAGATGGCTGCTCACAGGCTTTTAAGACCCAAGACGCTATTACCAAGGTAGATCATAGAACATTTTCTTTGTAAAGTGTGTTATGCCAGTTGAGCTAGATGTTCCCCAAGACCATGGTCTCCATAGCCCTCAGCCCAGCAATTCGGTCCCTCAGGGAGTTTGGATGTGTCTATGGAACTTCCATGACCTTGCCTTGTACAAGCTGTGCTGGCTTCCCCAGTATTGTGTACTGTCTTACCCTTCACCAAAGTTACCACTTATCTATTGTCTGTTTAGTATTTCCCCCCTTACCCCTCCCATACTTCGTAACCAACAAAGATTGTTTCTTTTTGTGTGTAAACCTTTTCATGAGTTTTTACAGTAGTGGTCTTATACAATATTTGTCCTTTTGTGATTGACT
>NW_004444048.1:8341290-8342435 GCF_000243295.1 Trichechus manatus latirostris | reverse complement strand
TTTATGGAGAGTTTTCATCAGGAATGTGTGTTGGACTTTGTTGAATGCCTTTTCTGCATCAATTGAGATAATCATGTGAATCTTTTCTTTCCTTTTATTTATGTGGGATGACATTGATTTTCTAATGTTGAACATCCTTGCATACCTGATATGAATCCTACTTGTTCGTGGTGTATTTTTTTGATATGATGCGAAATTCTATTGGCTAGAATTTTGTTGAGAATTTTTGCATCTCTATTCATGAGAGACTTTGGTCTATAGTTTTCTTTTTTGTGGCGGTTTTGCCTGGTTTTGGTATCAGGGTTATGCTGGCTTTATAAAATGAATTTGGAAGTGTCGCTAACTTTTCCGTGTTCTGAAGTAGTTTGAGTAGTACTGTTATAAGCTCTTCTCTGAATGTTTGGAAGAATTCTCCATTGAAGCCATCTGGACCAGGGCTTTTTTTTTTGTTGGGAGTTCTTTTATTCTTTTCAATCTCTTCTCTTGTTATGGGTCTGTTCAGATTTTTGACATCACTTTGTGTTAGTTTGAGTAGGTAGTGTGTTTCTAGACATATGTCCATTTCCTCTAGGTTTTCAAATTTGTTGGAGTATAGTTTTTCATAATTCTCTGTTATGATCCTTTTTGTTTCAGTTGGGTCTGGTGTAATGTCCCCCATTTCATTTCTTATTTGGGTTATTTGTATCCTTTCCTGTTTTTCTTTTGTCAGTTTAGCCAGCGGTTTATCGACTTTGTTGATCCTTTCAAACAACCAACTTTTGATTTTGTTGGCTCTTTCTATTGTTTTTCTATTCTCTGTTTCATTTATTTCTGCTCTGATCTTTATTTCCTTTCTTCTAGTGGCTGTGGGCTTTTTTTTGCCGTTCTCTTTCTGTTTGTTCGAGTCGTGTAGTTAATGTTTTGATTTTGTTCCTTTCTTTTTTGATGTGTGCATAATTGCTATAAATTGTCCTCTGAGCACTGCCTTTGCTGTGTCCCAAAGGTTTTGGTATGATGTGTTTTTATTGTCTTTTGATTCTAGGAATTTTTTGGTTCCATCTCTGATTTCTTCTATTACCCAGTGGTTTGTAAGCAGGGTATTATTCAGTTTCCATGTAATTGATTTCCTTACCTTGTTCTTCCTGTTGTTAATTTCTACCTTGATG
>NW_004444048.1:8325052-8340972 GCF_000243295.1 Trichechus manatus latirostris | reverse complement strand
TGTCATTGGGTGCACAGATTTTTATTATGATTCTGTCTTCAAGATGGATCATCCCCTTAATCAGTATATAGTGTCCTTCATTGTCTTTTATGGTGGGTTTTGTTTTAAAGTCTATTTTATCTGAGGTTCGTATTGCCATTCCTGCTCTTTTTTGGTAGCTCTTTGCTTGATACATTTTTTCCATCCTTTGATTTTTTAACAAATATATGTCTTTGTTTCTAAGTCATGTCTCTTGTAGGCAGCATATTGATGGATCTTGTTTTTTTAATTCTTTCTGTTACTCTCTGTGTCTTTATGGGTGCATTTAGGCCATTTACATTCAGTTTAATTATTGATAGGTGTGAGTTTATTGCTGTCATTTATAATGCTTTGTTTGTGGTGCAGACGTATTCTTTGTTCCTCTTACTCTTCTATGCTGAATTCCTTTTGTTTGTGTATTTTTTTCCATTTGTTTTGTTTTTCTAGGTTTTGTTTTTACTGAGACTTTGTTTTTCTTCTTTATTTTGGTGAGTAGGTTTGTAAACTTTCTTTGTGGTTACCTTGAAATTTACCCTTATCTTCCTAGGTTTGAACCAGTCTGTTATTACTTGGTATCGCCTTGCTTTCCTCTCCATTAAAAGGTTTTATACCTACACCGTTTATTCCCTCTTTTATTGTTCTGATGTTGTTGTCATTTACTGATTAACCTCTCTGGTTCCCTGTTTTAATTCTTTTGGTTTTGGATAGTCCTTGAGAGTTCACTTTCTAGGTTGGTGTCTGTCTGGTATGGTCCTGTGTCTTAGATTCAGCCTGTGGTCTGATGTTGTTTCTTGTCAGATCAAAGGAGTCCCTTTAATAATTCTTGTAAGTTTGGTTTGGTTTTTACATAATCCTTGAATTTCTGTTTATCTGGAAATGTTCTAATTTCACCATCATATTTGAACAAGAGTTTCACAGGATATATTATTCTGGCTGGCAATTTCTTTCTTTCAAAGTTTTATATACGTCATCCCATTGCCTTCTTGCCTGTATGGTTTCTGCGGTGTAATACGAGCTTAGTCTTATTGTTTCTCCCCTGTATGTGACTTTTCATTTTTCTCAAGCTGCTGTCACGATTCTTTTCTTTGGTTTTAGTGAGAGTTAAGTATGATATACCTTCGTGATTTTCTTTTGGAGTCTATCCTATATGGGGTTCGTTGAGCTTCTTGGATGGTGAGCTCTTCGTCTTTCATGATATTGGGGAAGTTTTCTGTCAGCAGTTCTTCAATGATCCTCTCTGTGTTTTCTGTTTTCTCCTCCTGTTCTGGAACTCCAATCACTCACAAATTTTTGCTTTTGATTGTAGGCCACATAATTCTCAGGGTTTCTTCATTCTTTTTTTTTTTCAGAGTTGTATCCACATGTTTTCTTCAGTTTCGCTGATCATGTCTTCCATCGTTTCAGTCCTGCTCCTCAGCCCTTCTGTGACACTGTCCATTTCTGAAAACTTACTGTTTATCTTTTTGATTTCTAATTGTTTTTTCTATGATTTCTAGTTGTGAATTTATTCTGACATTTTTTTCCTGTATTATTTTTGCAAATTTTTCATTTTTGTCTATTTTCCATGAATTTGTCTGCCTTTTCCATGAGTTTGTCTATTTTTTCCTCATTTTTGTCTGCTTTTTGCTTCAACTCTTGGATAGCTCTGAATATTAGAGAGTTGAATTCCCTATCAGGTAGTTCTAGTGCCTTTTCTTGTACTGGAATGTTGTCTGGTGTTTTATCTTGGATGCCTACTGTAACCATCCTGTCCTTTTTTTTTTTTATGTTTTGATATTGTCTGCTGTCTTCATGACATTCAGTAGTTACTTTTCTCGTTTATTGATTGTGAAGTTGTTTGTTTCATCCTGCTTTTTTGTTTTATTTGGTTATGTATGTCTGAACAGGCAGTCTGTGCCTTATTTGTTGTTTGCTCATCTGTGAGTGTGATACTTTTCACCTCCTTCTCCAGTGGGCCGGGTAAGTTACTCAGGTATGGTACAACAGGACAGATCCAGCTGAAAGGGAGTTGCTGGGATGGCTTGTTTGTGGCACCTACTAGGGCTGACAAGGTGCGCCGGGAATCAGTACATGGCAGGTTCCAGTAGGCCGTGCCTGTGCTGCTCAGGGGTGTGATGTTCAGCATATGATTCAGGTAAGCAGGAAGGAGGGGGGAGATTGTGATGTGTGGAGCTAAGATGGGTATGGGAAAGAGGAGAGAGGAACAGGAGCAAAAACATGCAAACAAACAAAAAAGGGTGCTAAGGGAGTTACAATTGGAGCGGAGAGATGAGAGACTGAGAAATGGAGATAAAAACTAAGAAAAAAAAGAAAAAGGGTAAAAGAAAAAAATGAATAAATAAAAATTAGGAAAAAAAAAAAGAAAAGCCCCCAGGGATCCCACTGGTCCAGTTGCAAGGATTGGGGAAGTTGCTTCCAGGACGTTAAGTACAGCCTGGCTAGAAGGGGTAGAAGTGTCACACAGTGCCAGGTATTCAGGAGACAGAAAGAGAAGGTAAAAATAGAGAGATAAGAAGCTGAGGAGTTAAGAAAGACAAAAAGGGAAAAAGAGAGAAAAGAAAAGAAACAAACAAAAAACAACAAAACAGAAAAAAAAAAAAAAAAAAAAAAAAAAGAAAAAGAAATGCCCCCAGGGATCCCACTGCGTGGCTGCACAGACTGAGGGAGTAGCTCCCAAGCCACACAGTACTGCCCAGCTAGAAGGGGCTTCCAAGCCAAATAAAGAAAAAGAAAACAAAGAAACAAACAAATCAAAACAGAACAAATTAAAAACAAAACAAGACCAAAAAACCCCTGGAGATCCCACCAGCGTGGAGGCGTGGGCCGGGAAGCAGTTCCACCATCAAGTGGTGTTTCATAGCCTTTCAGGAAGAAGCAAAAATGGCACAGGGAGCCAGGTATTTGAGAGAAAGGAGGGGGAGGTGGTGAAAGGTATGGAAGAAACCAAAAGAAGTGGAAAAAAGCAACACCAGCAACCAACAAATGGCACTCAGGGAGCCGGCCAGTGGGGGCGAGTGGAATCCATTAGGCACAGGGGTGAAGCCGGTGCTTCCCAGTGAAGAGACTGTGGCTGCAGGAAGCAGAGGAGGCGGAGTGAGGGTGAGGAAGGGTGGGGGGTGGAAAAACATATATCACTGGTCACTGGTTACTCTGTCCTTGCTAGGAGCTCTGTGAAGCTGCTTTCCCTTACTCCCTGTTCGCTGATCTCCAACAGGAGTCCAAGATGGTGATCTTGTGCTGCATTAGCTGTTAGAGGATCTCTGCATGTATCTGTCCTTGTTCTCTGTTCTCTGTCAGTTTCTTATTCCATTCTGTATTTGACTGAGTTCTTTCTCTTCATTCGATGCTTAGGGTTTTAGAATTGACGTTTGTCTCTTAGTTTTTTGGGTCTTTGCTGTGGAGGGATGACGTGGTGCTTCTGTTTATGTGCCATGTTGCCCAGAAGTCTCGGGGGTATTATTTCTTGTTAAAAAATCTAAAGAAATCTTTAGAAGCCTTTCTGTTCTACATTTTTACCTCAGGTAATTTTTTTTTTTAAGAGAGTGAACACTAAGTTTCTTTATTTTTTCCTTTTCTTTCAGCTTATTTGTAATATTAGAATTCACTACTCAGATCAGCAGGAATTTATATTAGAAATCTTTTAATAACAATTTCAAATGGTATGGTTTTGTCCATCCCTTTTTTTTTTATCTCAGCCGCGGCGATTGATAAACCTTTTGATGCTCTGAAGATTCCATCGTGGGGTGATAATTAGGTGATGTCTACAGATACATAATCTAGAAAGTTCATTCTTGGTGGCATCATGGGTGATGCCCGGTTTACGCCTGGTTTGTCCCAATTGCAGGTATAATCACAGGAGAATAGACACAGTGGTTTTCTCTTCATCTCTGGTAACTGTGCCTCTGACCCACAGCCTTGCAGGACTTGCCTTTGAATATTTGGCAGCTTAGGAAGAGGCTGGCAGTGCGAGCTCAGGTGTAAGAAGGCTTGAATTGCTTTGTATGTGAAGTGAGGGGAGAAACTATACCAGCATCTGCTGACTTACTGTTTACGTGAAGTGAAAGTTTCTTGAAATAGTATTGTACTGAATTTGCAGTTCTTACCCACAACTCGGCTTAGGCTAAAAAGTGATGTTTATTCAAATATACAGAATAACAGTTGTAGGGAGTAATTTTTAACTTATTAATTGAATAGCTTATCTTTATAAATAATGGATTTTCTGTGCTTTCCTTCGTATTTACTCGTATCCTTTAAATGCAAGTATCTCATGTTCTGTTTTTAGCTAATGTATTTCCATGAAATAAATATAATTTTACACTGTCTAGTGACTCTGGCCGAGTGGTTAAGAGCTACGTCTGCTAACCAAAAAGTCAGCAGTTCGAATCCACCAATGGCTTCTTGGACACCCTATGGGGCAGTTCTGCTCTGTCCTATAGGGTCACTATAAGTCAGAATCGACTCAGTGGCTCTGGGTTTGGTTTTTTGGTTAGTGACTCTGTATGGAGCCCTGGTGGCACAGTGGTTAAAGAGCTCGGCTGTTAACCAAAAGCTTGGCCATTTGAACCCACCAGCTGCTCCTCAGAAGAAAGATGTGGCAGTCAGTTTCCATAAAGCTTTACAGCCTTGGAGACGCTATGAGGAAGTTCTACTCTGTCCTGTAGGGTCACTATGAGTCAGAATCGATTCCATGGTAGCGGGTTTGGGTTTGGGTTGGGAGTGACTCTGTACTGATTTATACCTTTGTTAAAGCTATCTTCAAAAACCATGGACTTGCTTTTTTATGGTTTTGCTTTTTGCTGTGTTACCTGTTTACACTGAGGCAGTAAGTGTAATTGGAATATGGAATAATGGACCAAAAATAAAGTAAAAGCTAAATTGATCTTTCTTTCTCTCAAAATCAAATGTTCTACTTGAAATAATGTGATGAGTGTAGGGGGTGAGGGGGGAGCTCCACTAAAGTAGTTTCTTTATCCTTACAAATCATTAACGGGATCTGCTTGACAGTTTCCCTTTATTAGTGTTCAAAATTGCATTTATCGTACCTCCAAGACCAACTGCTTTTCTAATTAACCGCCATTATCATTATACGAAAGAATAAAGGGCCATAGTTTTTAATGCAGAAATTTTAAGACCTAAGGTGTTTTGAGCAGCAAACATCTTTTGAGTTGCCTGTCTTGCTGAGTTATGATTCCTGTTCTAAATTTATATATTTTTGATGTAGAACTGTGAATGTTCTGAGGGGTACCAAAAAGGTTAGCGTGGCATCCTTCAAATTGGAAAGACAGATTTATGTGACTTATACATTATGCTTGAACCTTTTTAAATTTAAGTGCAGTTATGTTGTGGGTAATGACACAGTTATTTGTCTAGAAGTATAGACTCCTTTGATCACGCACTGAGATGGCGTTAAAAGACCACTTTCATTCTCACCGCAGTACCCACAGCTGATTTACACTAAGCCATTTGAGGTAACTGTATTCCTGGGGGTACACAAAGACTTTACAAGGAACATATGGGCATAGCAGTTGTAAAAGAATGTATTTTCCAATGCCTCAACTTAAAATTTTCCTAAAATTGCCTGAAAATGTACTTGTGATCCTGGCATCAAACTAGGTTTTCCTTTTCCTTCTCCCTTTTCCCTTTGCCTTTCTTTTAATTTACAAATATAAGTAATGCCTCCCACCCCTTCAGAATGTTACTGTGCCACAGTGTAAAAACAGTCGAGGCTCCAAACAAGCATACAATTTGAAATATTGGTATCCACAAAACCTTCTTTAACCAAGGCAACAACCCAAGATAGAGCTTTGTGTTTTCCCTGTCATATCCTTATATCTGTAAAGAGCCACATATGACATTAGAAACAGGATATTTTGACTCCTGTGAATGTTGGCATGAATAGAATTCAGAAGGGAAATGGTTGTCATAGAGATGCCTGAAAATATGTTTATTCGAATTTAAAAAATGAAGTCAGCCCTTTTCAAACAGAAAGAAGTTGATCTTATTTGGCCAATTAATTTGATAATGAAAGGTAGCTTTTCCAGTTAGACAGCATGATGGATATTTTCCATTAATTGATGAGGTAATCCAGAGCTCCAAGATTTTGATGAAAATGTATTCAAAGCACATATATTGGAGGAACCTGTGTGGCACAAGTAGTTTGAGATTGGCTGCTAACTGAAAGGTTGGTGATTCAAACCCAACCAACTGCTCTATGGAAGAAAGGCCTGGTGATCTGCTTCCATAAAGATTACAGCCAGGAAAACCCTATGGAGTAGTTATACTCTATAACACACGGGGTCACCATGATTCAGGGGCCAACTCGACAACAGCTAACAACAACCACAGCAACAAACTCTTCTAATGATGTACCCAGTACCACGCTACCAAAGCACGTATGTTGGAAAATAATTTCCCCTGAATATCTTGTGTCCTGCACAGTATGAGCCTTCTGAGCAAAAGAGATGTTTGACTAGAAAATAGCCTTGGAGGCTAGAGATAGTGTATCCCTCAAGAGAAATTTAGCGATATACCTCCCTGTTCTGAATAGTTTGGTTAAATAAGATGCTCTTAAGTAAAAGAGTAACAGGTGTAAGCAATAATATTTTGTTAAGTCTTGGTAAGGTCTTTTTGATGTACTTCCCAGAAACTGAGAAGGCAAATGACTCTAAGACCAAAAAACCAAACTAGTTGCTGTCTAGTCAGTTCGAGCTCATAGTGACCCCATGTGTGTCAGAGTAGAACTGTACTCCATAGGCTTTTTTTTTTTTAATTTTTTAAATTTTACTTTAGATGAAGGTTTGCAGAGCAAACTAGTTTCTCATTAAACAATTAATACACATATTGTTTTGTGATGTTGGTTGTCAACCCCACAACATGTCAATACTCTCCCTTTCTCAACCTTGGGTTACCCATTACCAGCTTTCCTGCCCCCTCTTGCCTTTTCATCCTTGCCCCTGGGCTTGTGTGCCCCTTTAGTCTTGTTTTGTTTTATGGGAATATGTTTAATCTCTGGCTGAAGGGTGAACCTCAGGAGTGACTTCATTATTGAACTATAAGGGGGTCCGGGGGCCATACTCTCAGGGTTTCTCCAGTCTCTGTCAGACCACTAACTCTGGTCTTTTTTTTTTGTTGAGTTAGAATTTTGTTCTACCTTTTTTTCCAGCTCTGTCCGAGACCTTCTACTGTGATCAGAGCAGTTGGTGGTGGTATCCAGGCACCATCTAGTTGTGCTGGACTCAGTTTGGTGGGGGCTATGGTAGTAGTGGTCCGTTATTATTTTTTGATATTATTGAGTTTTTGGTGAAAGTTTACACAGCAAGTTAGGTTCCCATTTGACAATTTCCAAATTGTTCAGTGGCATTAGTTACATTTATTACAATGTGTCAGCATTCTCTTTAATTGTGTTGTGTTTGTTCCATTTTCTGTACTCTAGTTTCCCTGCCCTGTTATCTTCTCATCTTTGCTTTTGAGTAATTTTTGACCTTTTTGACTTGTACTGATGGCTTTTAAGTAGAGCACTGATCTTACGGGTAATATCCTTTATTTTGTGTGTTATGCTATTTTGCTAAATGGTGGTCTTGGGATAGGCTCAAATCTAGGTTTAAAGAGTGTCTCGGGGAGATAGTCTCAGGGAGTCCTCTGTTCTCTACTATTCCAATTTGTCTGGCTTCTTCTTTTTTTTTTTTTTTTAAATAAGAATTTGATTTCTGCTCTGTACTTTTCTCCCATTCTATCCTGGACTAACTATTGTGACTGGTCAGAACCATCATTGGTGGTGGCCGTCCACCCTATAATTCTTCTTGTCACAGGGTAGATGAGGCTGTGGCTCTTGTAGACTTCTTTCTTCTCTGAGCTTTTGGTTACCTTCTTACTGTTTTGCTCCTGGTGAGTAGAGATTCACAAGCTTTTAAGACCCCAGATGCTACTCACTTCTCTAGGATGCTGATCATGATTTTTGTGAACTATGTTATGCCAATTGACTGAGTTGTCCCATGAGACTATGGTCCTAAACTTTCAAACCCAGAAAGTCAATCTTGGAAAAAACCAAAAACCAAACCTGTTGCCGTCGAGTGTCTGGTTATGTCTGTGGAGTATCCATGTTTGTGTCTTTAATAAATATATGTGCCTGCACCCATATATTTGTATTTACACATACCTATAGATACTTCTGTCTCTTTTCATCAATGTACATACCTGTACCTACCCATATACCAATACGCCTATACCCATTCATATGTGCTCAAACACTTGTTTTTACTTTGTGCTGTGCTCACTACACCCACATTCAATGCCACTTTTCCCATCACCCAAACAAACAAACAAATCTCTATGATCTAAAATGTACTATCCCCTCCCCAACCCTCTCTCTGGTAACCACAATGAACACTGGTCTCTGTCTGTATGTATCTATTCTTATCTTCTTATAAAAGAGGGATCATACAATATTTGTCCTTATATGTTTGACTTATTTCACTTGGTATTATACCCTCTAGCTCCATCCATGTTATAATATGTTTCGCAGACTCATCATCGTTCTTTATGGTTGTGTAGTATTCCATTGTATGTATGTGCCTCAATTGCTTTTCCATTCATCCACTCAGAAGGGAGCTAGTTGTCATAGGAATGCCTGAAAATATGTTTATTTGAATTTAAAAAATGAAGTCAGCAGTTTTCAAACAGAAAGAAGTCAATCTTATTTGGCCAATTAATTTGATAATGAAGGATGGCTTTTCCAGTTAGACTGCATGATGGATATTTTCCGTTAACTGATGAGCTAATCCATTGATGGACACTTTGGTTGTTTCCATTTATTTGCTATTAGGAATAAAGCAACAGTGAACATAGATGTGCATATGTCTATGCATGTCATTACTTTTAGGTCTCTAGGGTTTATACCTAGGAGTGGGATTGCTGGATCATGGCATAGTTCTGTTTCTAGTTTTTTGAGAAAGCACCATACTGTTTTCCATAGTGGTTGTACCATTTCACAGTCCCACCAGCAATGGATAAGTGTTCCAATCTCCCCACATCCTCGCCAACATTTGTCATTAGTTGTGTTTTGTTTTTTAATCAGTGCTATTTTGGCTAGGGTAAGATGGTATCGCATTGTAGTTTTGATTTGCTAAAGAGAATGAACATCTTTTCATATGTTAGCTGCTTGGATGCTCTCATTAGTGAAGGTTCTGTTCATGTCCTTTGCCCATTTTGTGATTGGATTGTTTTTGTTGCAGTTTTCTATAGATTTTAGAGATTAGACCCTTATCAGATAAGTGATTTCTGAAGATTTTTTCCCATTCTGTAGGTTGTCTATTTACTCTTTTAATAAAGTCTTTTGATGAGAATAAATTTTTAATTTTTATGAGGTCCCATTTATCTATTTTGTCTTCTATTCGTGCCTTTGTTGAAGTGTTTATTATTCTATTTTTACCAAAGATCAGTTCTTATAATTTTTTCCCAGGAATTTTATGGTTTTAGGTTTAACATTTAGGTCTTTAATATATTTGGAGTTCATTTTTTGTGTATGATGTGAGATATGGGTCTTGTTTCATTTTTCTGCAGGTGGATTTTGAGTTTTGCTAGCACCATTTATTAAAGAGACTGTTTCTGCCTTCACTGAATGAACTTTAACCCCTTGTTGAAAATCAGTTGTCCATAGATGGCTGTGTTTAATTCTGAGGTCTCAGTTCTGCTTTACTGGTCTATGTGTCTGTTATTGAACCAAAACCAGGCTGTTTTTTTTGTTTGTTTCTTTTTTTTATTATTATTATGTTTATTGTACTTCAGGTGAAGGTTTACAGAACAAATAGTTTCTCATGAAACAGTAGTACGCATATTGTTTTATGACATTGGTTAACAACCCCACGACATGTCAACCCTCTCCCTTCTCGACCTTATTTTTCTATTTTTTATTTTTGGTGAAAATATACATAGCCAATGATACACCATTTCAAAAATTTTTACATGCACGGTTCAGTGACATTGACTATGCTCTTCTAATTGTGCTGCTATTCTTACTTTAGATGAAGGTTTACAGAACAAAATAGTTTCTCATTAAACAGTTAGTACACATGTTGCCTTATGACAATGGTTAACAACCTCACAACACATCAACACTATCCTTACTCAACCTTGGGTTTCCTATCACCAGCTTTCCTGTCCTCTTCTGCCTTCTGGCCCTTGCCCCTGGACTGCTGTGCCTCAGTCCCATTTGGTTTTTGGGGCTGTCCGTTCCCTGGCTGAACAGTGAAGCTCAGAAGTGACTTCACCACTGAGCTAAAAGGATGTCTGGGGGCCATACTCTTGGGGTTTCTCCAGTCTCCTTTAGGCCAGTAAATCTGTTTTTTTTTTTTTTGTAGTTAGAACCAGGCTGTTTTGATTACTGGGGCTGTATAGTATGTTTTGATATTGGGGAGTGTGAGGCTTCCTGCTTTGCTCTTTTTATTTAATATTGCTTTGACTATTCAGGGTTTCTCTCCTTTGCGTATGAAGCTGGTCATTAGTTTTTCCATTTCAGTAAAAAATATTATTGGGATTTGTATTGAGATTGCATTGTATCTGTAGATCGCTTTGGGTAGAATTGACGTTTTCACTGTATTAAGTCTTCCAATCCATGAGCACAGGATGTCTTTCCATTTTTGTAGGTCTCTTTTAGTCTCTTGTAGTAGTGTTTTATAATTTTCGTTGTATTAGTCTTTTATTTCCCTGGTTAGGTTAATTCCTAGGTATTTCATTGATTTGGGTGCTGTTGTAAATGATATTGTTTTCTGAATTTCCTTATCGGAGTACTGTATTTTTACACAAATAATGCTCACCTTTTACATTTGCTTGCCAACCACGCCCTCCCCGCATGAGGTATTTTTATAAGCATGCTATGTTAATTTTTTTTTTTTAAAGCAACATGTAAAAAAAAATTGGCATAGCAGTGCTTACAAAAATACCTTGCAGTGGGAGGGTGCGGTTGGAAAACAAATGTAGAAGGCACATGTTATTTTTGTTAAAATATGGTGCTCTTTGTTAGTGTAGAGGAACCCAACTGATTTTTGTGTGTTGATCTTGTACCCTGAACCATTGCTAAATTCTTCTATTAGTTCCAGCAGTTTTCTTGTGGAATCATTAGGGTTGTCTATGCATAGGATCATGTCATCTGCAATTAGAGATAGTTTTACTTCTTCCTTCCCAATTTGGATACGTTTATTTATTTCTCTTTCTTGTCTTATTATTCTGGCTAGAACTTCCAGTACAATGTTGAATAAGAGTGGTGATAATGAGAATCCTTGTTTCATTCCCATTCTCAAAGAGAAGGCTCTCAGCCTTTCTCCACTGAGTATAACGTTGGCTGTTGGTTCTGCAGTAAAAAAACAAACCAAACTTGTTGCTCTCAAGTTGATTCTGACTCATAGCGACCCTGTAGGATAGAGTAGTGCTGCTGCATAGGGTTTCCAAAGAGTGGCTGGTGGATTTGAAGTGCCGACCTTCTGGTTAGCAGACGAATGTTTAACCACAGTACCACCAGGAATTTCCCTTCTATTCTTATTTTACTGAGAGTTTTTATCAGGAAGGCATGTTGAATTTTATTGAATGCCTTTTCTGCATCAATTGATATGATCGTATGGTTCTTTCCTTTTGTTTTATTTATGTGGTGAATTACATTGATTGATTTTCTAATGTTGAACCACCCTTGTAATCCTGGTATGACTCTCACTTGATCATGGTGTATGATTTTTTTTGATACATCGCTGAAGTCTGTTGGCTAGAATTTGTTGAAATTTTTTCCATCTATATTCATAAGGAACATTGTTGTTCTTAGGTGCCGTTGAGTTGGTTCCAACCCATAGCAACCCTATGTACGACGTAATGAAACACTGCCTGGTCCTGCACCACAAATATCCATAAGGAACATTGGTCTGTAATTTTCTTGTTTTGTACCGTCTTTGCCTTTTTAAGTATCATAGTTGTGCTGACTTCATAGAAAGCTTTGAGTAATATTCCTTCCCCTTCTATGTTTTTGAAGAGATTGAGTAGGATTGGTATCAGCTCTTCTCTGAATGTTTGGTAGAATTCTCCAGTGTAGCCGTCTGGTCCTGGGCTTTTTTGTTATTGTTGTTGTTGGCAGTTCTTTGATGACATCTTCAATCTCTTCTTTTGTAATGGTCTGTTTAAATTTTCAACCTCATGTTAGTTTGGTAGGTAGTGTGTTTGTAGGAATTTGTTCATTTCATCTAAGCTTCCAAATTTGCTGGAGTACAGTTTTTCATAGTATACCCTCTCTTCGCTTATTGACATGGTTAGGTTCCAAAGACCAGGTCGTTATGTGAAATCAATGTTATGCAAAAATAGAGGATGACCACATTAGATTTAAATAGAATATGACTAGATCATTACATAACTGCCAAGTTACATCATTACGCAACTGCTAAATTACATCATTACATAATTGCTAAACCACTGAGACTCATGGCCTAGCCAAGTTGACACACAACCTTAACCATCAAAGCCAGCTTTAGTCTCACCTTCCACCTCGGCATTCATTACTGCCAGGTGTATGTTGTTAACGTGCAAAATATTAGGATGACTGGCACTTGGTCATCTAGTGCTGCTGTAACAGAAATACCACAAGTGGATGGCTTTTAACAAAGAGAAATTTATTCTCCCACAGTCTAGTAGGCTACAAGTCCAAATTCAAGTCATCAGCTCAGGGGAGGGTTTCTGTCTCTGTCAGCTTTGGGGGAAGGTCCTTGTGATGCATCAGTCTTCCCTTGGTCTGGGAGCATCTCAGCACAGGAACCTCAGGTCCAAAGGATGCGCTCTGCTCCCTGCACTGCTTTCTTGGTGGTATGAACTCTCCATGTCTCTCTGCTCACTTCTCTCTTTTATATCTCAAAAGAGATTGGCTTAAGACTCTGTCTAATCTTGTAGACCTCGTTAATATAACTGCCACTAATCCATCTTATTACATCATAGTGATAGAATATACAACACATAGGGAAATCACATCAGATTACAAAATGGTAGACAATCATATAATACTGGGAATCATGACCTAGCCAAGTTGACAGTTATTTTTGGGGGACACAATTCAATCCATGATGGTATATTTCTTACTGTTATCATAAATGCAAAATGTCAGATAACGAGATAGTCGATAAGTGAGGAGAAGGTATAATCAGTTATGATTTTTATCTCTGTTGAATTGGTTGTAATGTCACCAATTTCATTTCTTAACTTGGTTATTTGCCTCTTCTGGTTTTTTTCTTTTGTCAGTCTAGCTAGTGGTTTGTCTATGTTATTGATCTTTTCAAAGAACTAACTTATGGTTTTGTTGATTTTGTTGTTTTTCTATTTATTATTTCCTCTTTCTGGTAGCTTTTGGCTTCTTTTGCTCTTCTTTTTCTATTTGTTCAAGTTGTTGGCTTAAGTTGATGATTTTGGATCTTCTTTTTTTAATGTAGACATTTATTGCTACAAGTTTCACTCTGAGTACTGCTTTTGCTGTGTCCCAATGTTTTGATATGTTGTATTTTCTTTTTTGTTTGATTCTAAGAATTTTTAAATTTCACTTTTGATTTCTTCTATGACCCAATAGTTTTTTAGTAATATATTACTTACTTTCCATATATTTATTTATTTTCCCTTACTTTTCCTTTTGTTGGTTTCTAGCTTCATACCTTTATGGTCAGAGAGTATTCTTTGTTTTATTTCAGTCTTTTTAAATTTGTTGAGACTTGTTTTAGACCCTAGTATATGATCTATTCTGGAAAATGATCCATGTACACTGGAGAAGAATGTGTATTGTTCTGATGCTGGGTGGAGTGCTCTATGTACGTCCATTAAGTCCAGTTGGCTTATGGTCTTATTTAAGCTCTCAATGTCCTTAGTGATCTTCTTTTTAAGCTCTGTCAGTAATTGAAAGTGGTGTGTTGAAGAGCCCTACTATTATTGTGGATTTGTCTATTTCTCTTTTCATATTAGCAAGTATTTGTTTCATGTATTTTGGTGCATTGCTTTTAGGTGCATAAATATTTATAATTATTGTTTTCTAGCTGGATTGACCCTTATGTTATTATGTAATGTCCTTCTTTATTTTTGTAATAGATTTTGATTTAAAGTCTATCTGATATCAGTATGGCCATCCCTTCTGTTTTTTGATTACTGGTTGCATGGAATATTTTTCTCCATCCTTTTATTTTCAGCCTGTTTGTGTCCTTATGTCTAAGATGTGTTTCTTGTAGATAGCACAAGGATGGATTATATTTTTTTATCCATCCTGCCACTCTCTGCCTTTTCCATGGGTCATTTAAACTATTTACCTTTAAGGTCATTACTGAAAATGAAGTGTCTGTCTCACTCATTTTGCTGTTTGTTTTTTGAGTGCTCCTCCCTCCCCCCATTTCTGTTAGTGTGTCTCCATTAACGTCAGTATACAGCTTGTATTCGATAAGTTTACTTTGTACTTATTTCTTACAAACTTGATATTGTATTGTTTGCAGGATTTAATTATTGAGTTTATTCCCTGCAAATATCGTTTACTTAGTCCTTATGATTGATCGTGTTGTTGTTTTTTATGGAGATATCTATTTCTTTCTTATTTATTTATTTTTTCCCCATGTATAGACACGAGTATTTATTTAATGCTCTTGCCTTTCTATTTGTAGCAGTCCCTTGGGCAATACGGTCTGATAGTGGCAAATTCCCAGACCTTCTGTATGTTTGGTTGTGAATTTATTTTGGCATTTTGTTCCTGTATTATTTTCCTGAATTCTTCCATTTTTTTGTCTGTATTTTCCATGAGTTTGTCTGCCTTTTCCATGAATTTGTCTATTTTTTTCCTCATTTTTGTCTGTTTTTTGCTTCAACTCTTGGATAGCTCTGAATATTAGAGATTTGAATTCCCTGTCAGTAGTTCTAGTGCCTTTTCTTCTACTAGAAAGTCATCCGGTGTTTTATTTTGGATGCCTACTGGAACCATCCTGTCTTTTTTTTAAAATATGTTTTAATATAGTCTGCTGTCCTTGAGACATTCAGTAGTTACTTTTTTCGTTTATTGATTGTAGATTTGTTTCGTCCTGCTTTTTTGTTTTATTTGCTTATGTCTGAGCAGGCGGGCTGTGCATTCTTTGTTGTTTGCTCATCTGTGGGCATGATACTTTTCACCTCCTTGTCCAATGGTTGGGGCAGTCACTTAGCTATGGTTCAGCAGGGCAGGTCCAGCTGAAGGGGAGGGGCTGGGATGGGTTGTTTGTGGCACATACTAGGGATGACAGGGCAGGCTGGGAGCCAGTGCAGGGCAGGTTCTGGTAGGCCATGCCTGTGCTGCTTGAGCGTATGATGTTCAGCATATGTTACAGGTAAGCAGGAAGGAGGGGGGAGACTGTGATATGTGGAGCTAAGATGGGTATGGAAAAGGAGAGAGAGACGAGAGAGAAACAGGAGCCAAAAGCAAGCAAGCAAACAAAAAGTGGTGAAGGAGCTTGCCATTGGAGTAGAGAAACAAGAAACTGAGAAATGAAGAAAAACAAAAAAGAAAAAGAGAAAAAAATTAAAAAATAAAAGAAATGCCCCCAGGGATCCCACTGGCAACTGGGGAAGTAGCTCCCAGGCCTTGGGGCACAGCCCATGTACAAGGGGTGGAGATGACACAGCGCCAGGTATTCAGGAGACTGGAAGGGAAGGAAAGCAGAGAGAGATGAAAAACTGAGAAATAAAGAAAAACAAAAAGGACAAAATAAATAAATAAAAAAGAACAAAAAGAAAGACCTCCAGGGATCCCACTGGCATGGCTGCCCATACCAGAGAAGTGGCTCCCAAGCTGTGAAGTACAGCCCGGCTAGAAGGGGCAGAGATGGCACACAGCACCAGGTATTCAGGAGAAAGGAAAAGAAGGTAAGTAGAGAGAGATGAGAAAC
>NW_004444048.1:8290978-8324952 GCF_000243295.1 Trichechus manatus latirostris | reverse complement strand
AAAGAAAAACTCCCAGGGATCCCATCGATGATGGCTGTGTAGACCGGGGAAGTGGCTCCCAAGCTTCACAGTACAGTCTGGCTAGAAAGGGCAGAGACGTCACACAGTGCCAGGTATTCAGGAGACAGAAAAAGAAGCTAAGTATAGAGAAATGAGAAACTGAGAAATGAAGAAAGAAAAAAAAAAAAGAAATGCCCCCAGGGATCCCACCAGCGTGGCTGCACAGACTGTGGAAGTGGCTCCCCAGCCGCACAGTCGCACAGTACAGCCCAGCTAGAAGGGGCTCCCAAGGCTCGAAAAGAAAAAGAAAACAAACAAAACAAAACAAAAAGTCCCCAGGGATCCCACCAGTGTGGCAGCACGGACTGAGGAAGCAGTTCCTCAGCTGAGAGGCACTTCACAGCCTGTCAGGAAGAAGCAAAGATGGCACATGGAGCCAGGTATTGGAGAGAAAGGAGGGGGAGGAGGTGAGAGGCAGGGAAGAAACCAAAAGAAGTGGAAAAAAGCAACACCAGCAACAAAGAAATAGCACTGAGGGAGCCAGCTGGTGTGGGCAAGGTGAATCCAGGTGTCATGGAGCTGGTGCCTCCTGGCTGAGAGACTGCGGCTGGCAGGAAGTGACAGAGGCTGAGCAGGGGGAAGGACGCTGGGTGGGAAAGCGTATATCGCTCGTTACCAGGTGCTCTGTCTCCTACTGGGAGCTCTGAGAAGCTGATTTCCTGCACTCCCTGTCCACCAATCTCCAACAGGAGTCCAAGATGGTGAATCTGTGCTGCGTTAGCTGATAGGGTGCCTCTGCTCGTATCTCTTCTCTCTCTCTGTTCTCTGTCAGTTTCTTATTCCATTCAGTGCTTTGCTGAGTTATTTATCTCTTCATTTGAAGCTTAGGGTTCCAGGATTGATGTTTGCCTCTATTTTACTTAGTTTTTTGGGTCTTTGTGATGAAGGGATGGTATGTTGCTTCTGTCTATAGCACCATGTTCCCCTCTGTGTGTTTGGGAGTATCTTAATTTCCCCCTCATTTCTGAATGACAACTTTGCTGGATACAGAATTCTTGGTTGGCAATTGTTTTCCTTCAGTATTATATATATGTCACTCCATTGTCTTCTAGCCTCTAGAGTTTCTGGAGAGAAATCTGCATTGATTCGTATGAAAAATGCCAGTATATTATATTGTGTTTTTCTCTTAATGCTTTTATAATTCTCTCCATGTTTTTGGTTTTCACGAATTTTATTAGGATATGGTGCGGAGTTGAGCTTTCTGTGTCTGTTTTGATTGGGGTCGTGTATTTGCAGGTTTGGTTCTCTGTTCAGGTCTGGGAAATTCTCTCTGATTATCTCAAAATTGTTTCTATGCCTTCATTGTCGTCTTGATGCTCTGGGATTCCAATAATTCTAATGTTAGTTTTCTTAATTGAATCCCACATTTCCATTTGGGTTTGTTCACTTGTCTCTTTTCTTTTGTTTCTCTTGTGAATTGATAAATTCAGTTATTTTGTCTTCTAGTTCATTTATTCTATCTTCTGTCCAACTCTATTGTTGAGTGTTTCTCTTGCTTTTTCTATTTCAGTTGCTTTATTTTTCAGTTCTAGTAGTTCTCTTTGTTTTGGGTTTTTTTTTTTTTTTTTTTTTTTTAGTGTTTTCAATTTCCTTGTTAAGTATTTCTTTTTGTTCCTTCATTTGTTTCCTGATCTCCATTAGTTTGGTTTTTGTGTGCTTTTTGTTTTCTTTGAACATATTTAGCACTATAGTCTGGAAATTATCAATTCTTTGCATTAGCCTGGCCTCCACAGGAGAAATGTTGTCTTCTCCATGTTTTGCTTTTTATTGGTCCTTCTTCTCTTAAGATTTTGTATGTTATACTATTTTTTGCTGAACTTGGTCCATCTTGTTACCTTTTTTTTATCTTTAAGTTTTGTATTCTGCTTTTTGTGGGGATATTTTCTGATTAGGTGTCCTGGTGACGCAGCAACCAAGTACCCAGCTGCCAACTGAAAGGCTGGGGCCCACACCCAGCAGCTGCTCTGTGGGAGAAAGATGCAGCAGTCCACCCATGCAAAGACTCACAACCCTGGTAACACTACAGGGCAGCTCTACTGTGCCCCAGAGGGTCTCTATGAGTCAAAATTGACACAGCAGCAGTGAGTTTGATATTTCTCTTGAGAACCACTAGAAGGAACTCTTATCATTAGATTTTTTTTTTTTTTCAGGGTTGATTCAGGGGTTCTGAATGCTTGATCTCTGTAATTCAATATGTATGTGTGGGGGAGGGGGTGTTAGCTGTTTGCAGACAGAGACGTAAGTGGTGGGGCTCAACTTTCCTGTGGTGAAGGTGGGGGTTCTCTCTGTCTTTCCCTCATGAGTACCCTACACAGGCTTTCCCATGGTGTCCCACTGTGAGCATGGAGCCAGCCATTTCCCTCTTTGTTTCCCATCAGTGTGACGTATTCCCCTCATCTTGCTACCCTTGCAGTTGCTCCCGGTCCTAGTGGCTGTCCATCTCTGGCCTCAGCAGGATTCAGTAGCACTCTCATAGCACCACAGTCTCCCTTCTCCCCCTCCCAATTGCATGGTTCATGAACCCCACGGCCAGTTTGCACCCTCTTAAAAAATCAGACAACAGCTTCTTCAGATTAGCTCCCTTTCTGTGTTCCCTCTTTGGGTTGTTTCCCAGCTCTGTCCCAAAATGGCTGTGATGAGCGTGTGCTCCTGATGTTAGCAGGTAGGTTCTCCCAGCTTCTGTGCCATTTACCCTCTCCTCTCTTCTGCTTCTGGACTCCCTGACTCTCCAACACCTCATCTGCCATCTGGAGTTCTGAGATATCAGTTTGTGCTAGCTTTTTTATTCATCATTTAGTAGGTTAGTTCCTAGGAGAGTAAATGGGAGTGTCCACTCACTTTGCTGTCTTGCTCTGCCTCTCCATAGGGTTTTCAATAGCTGATTTTTTCAGAAGATCACTAGGCCTTTCTTTCAAGGTGTCTCCGGGTGGACTCAAACCTCCAACCTTTTGGTTAGTAGCTGAGCACATTAACCATTTGTACCACCCAAGGATTCTTGATTCTAAGAACAGCATAACAAGTGATTTTGCAAGTATGGTATATTGCAATTATTTGCTTTCAGTAGAAATGAAAGAGGCACCTATTGAGTTGTGAGCCAATACTTCAAGAAATACATGTTTGATATACGGCACGTTATACTTTTTGGCATGTAACATTGAAGGAGTTCAAAGAATTTAGTCGTTACTGTAACATAATTCCTCTAATTTTTACTAGTTTATGTGAACAATTTATGAAGACAAAAACTACAAATAAAGTTGATGCTGTATGCTGTCTCATTTCTCGCAACTAATAATAGTGAATTAACATGAAATAACATGAATTAATATATGAATTAACAAAAAAGCCCTCAAAACAGTCATATCCATCTTATAAAGATGCACTCTTAATTATTTTATACTTAATAATTATCAACAATTTTAATATATTTATGTAGTACTGATTATAATAAGTGTAATGACAGCTTAACCTAAAATCATTTTACACTTATAAAACCCTACTGTCAAAGGGAAAAAATTTAAATTTATGTATGTAGTTTGGATGCAGAGAAATAGGACAACCAACAAAAGAATTTCAAGCATGAAAACGTGTTACACTAAGATAAAATGCCGAGGGGGAAATGGGATGTAAATATGAATTTCAGGAGAAAAAGGAAGGATATAAAATGAGCTTGTTCACATTTGTGTAAATAGAAGATCATGGGCTTCAAATCACTAATGCATTTACATACTGTCATGGTTTGAATTATGTCCCCCAAAAATGTGTGTATCAATTTGGCTAGCCCATGATTCCTGGTACTGTGTGATTTTCCTGTATGTTGTAACCCTGCCTCTATGATGTTAATGAGGGAGGATGGGTGGCAGTTGTGTTAGTAAGGCAGGACCTGATCTACAAGACTGGATTGTGTCCTGAGGCAATCTCTTGAGATATAAAAGACAGAAGTGAGCAGTGAGACAGGGGGACCTCATACCATCAAGAAAGCAGTGCCAGGAGCAGAGTGCGTCCTTTGGACAGGGGTCCCTGTGCCGAGAAGCTCCTAGTCCAGGGGAACACTGATGAGAAGGCCGGCAGAGAGAGAAAGACTTCCCCTGGAGCTGACGCCCTGAATTTGGACTTTTAGCCTACTTTGACTGTGAGGAAATAAACTTCTCTTCATTAAAACCATCCACTTGTGGTATTTCTGTTGTAGCAGCACTAGATGACTAAGACACATACCATTGGGTATATATGAAAGTGGTATCACTGTCTTATTTCCTAATGTCAGCACTTAAGATGCACTGGAAATGAGAGCCTTTCAACTAATTAGAATTTTGAAGAAAAATTTTAGGTAGTACTTTTACAAGGTGAAATTGAGTACATAGTTTTTCAAAATTATTTTAGAAAATGCATGAGGAATTCTAGAATTTATAGAATATCTGATGATGGGTCATAGGTAGTGTGTTCCTTTTCTTACAATGCAGACCATAGGCAGTATTATACCCTAGTGAGTGATTTTTTTTTAGTCCAATCTTTGCTAATAGTTATTTAGGACAATGATTGGAAGAAACAACAAATGAGGAAAGCAGTTCAAAGCTTGCAGAGGGCGTGTGTAAAGCCATACGGAAGCTTGGGTGATAGGGACTAAGAAAAGATGAATATTCTATTGGTAAAATGACATTTGAAAAAGATTTCAACAGATTTTGGCACTAATTGAAAAGAATCCACGGAAACAAGATCAAAGAGCAAAGTAGTCTGAGAGTTGGACATTTATTTAGAGAAGGCTATTTGCATGCACAAGGAGATGGGAGAGATGTAGGCAGGAGGTGAGGAAATTTGTCTGAGGAATCAAATTACACTAGAAAATGAATCTTTAATAAAAGATTCATTTAAATAGACCCTTGTTCTAATTTCTAAGGAGGAGGATGTGAGATAGGAAAAAAGGATGCGTTTTGTGATGACAAAAGGATGTAAAAATACACACACACACACACACACACACACACACACACACACACACACACACGGGAAAGGGAGTAATGGGAAGTATCTATGATGGCAAATTTAAATAGTTTCTTTTTGTCTTGGATTTGCATGTCAATGTGACATAATTAAACTATTTTATCTTCCATATTTATACATACAACAAATAATGAGTAATTGCTGTTTGCAAGGCACTCTGCTAGGTGCCAGGGGGATATGTGGATAAACGCAGCTGATTCCTGCCCACAAGTTGCTTAAGATCTCGAAGAAACGCACATACATGGCTGCAAGAACAAGCAGTATGTTGTGATACAAATGAGAGCAACCATTTTCAGTTTGAGCCTGCAGGAAAGAATTTGTTCATTTACTCCTTCTTCTCGCAAGTATTCATATGCATATTACGTGACAGCACTACGAGAGGTGCTGGTGTCTAGTAGTGACTTTGCTGGACCCAATCCCTGCCCTCTGGGGATGCGTGAAGTGGTTTCCTCCTCACAGTGCTGAAGGCATGTGAGGTTCTCCCAGCTTAAAAGCACACCTGTTGATGGCAGGCTGCATATGAGGTAGAAAATTTTTTTTGCCCATTTGCATGCATTTTTCTTTGATCTTGAGTTGATCTTTTTGTACTTCCCAGCACCTCGAGATTTAGCAGTTCATTATAATAGAATTAAGTCCACCTCCCTTAGCATGACATTCAGGGTTTTTCATAGTGTGGCCCCAGCGTCCCTCCCAGCTCTGTCTCTGCTCTCCTTACCTTCCCACCTTTCATTCACTCCATGCTCTCATCACTTGTTTTAGACCCCTGTTCCTTTTCTCTTGTTGTGTCCTTTGCCTGCAGTGGACCTTTTTCTGTCTGGCCTTGGAAGCTACCTATCTTGGAGCCTGTTCGTTTCCTCCATGATGCTACTGGAAAAAACTTCCCAAAACAGTTTTTGAAGTTGCCAATTGGAATTTCACAGAGGGCCAATCTGAACCATACAAGAAAGTTGTTACTTTATTGTTATGCAGCAAATTCAAACGAAAACACAACTTTAGTAGCCCATTTAATAATTTAAAAAAGTTTAAATCATAGGCATTTTGATGTGTGGAATATTGTTAAGAATGTCATATTAGTAGTTGAAGCACATGCTGAGAATTCTTTCCCTATTAAATCCATAAATAGTAACTATTTGACATGCACACTCTGTGTCAGTAATTATAATGCAAAATCACTTTTGAATTTTTTCTTATGTAGCTGATTTATTCTCCTACCTTGTCAGATGAAATATTTTGCCTTAAAATATTCTTCCTTTTTTTTCCCCTGTCTTTTGAACACTTACCACTTCTTTATTCTCCTTGACAGGAAGATGACAGCAACTCTATTGAATGGCAACAAGCTGGGATATGTCATTAAATTTTAATCACCTTCCTGTCTGTGAAGTGATAATTGGAGATCCTTAAATGGAGCTTGGTGTTCTCTTGGCTCTCTGTAAATCCAGCGCATGTAAAAAGGCAAAGAACTCACTGTTATTATAACCCAGGCTCATCTCCAGCATGGATTTTATGCCAAATGCATAAAGTAGCTAAGTGCTATAAGCTCGAAGACCTCTCATGGGCTCATATTAGATTCTTTTTCTTTTCTTTCCTCTTAACTGATGGAACAGTTACAGAAATTGGATGGTTGTTGTTGTTGTTAGGTGCTATCGAGTCAGTTCCGACTCATAGTGGCCCTATGTTCAACAAAACAAAACACTGCCCAGTCCTGCCCTGTAAAAATGGCACAGGGGCAGTGTCTGACTTCCTCTAACTTCACAAGGGGGAAGGAGAACCAAGATCAAAAGCCCAAGGCTAGTTCTTATGAGGCGGAGGTTAGACATGCCTCCTCTCTTTGCCGTCTTTATCAACCCTGACACCAACCATCCCTCCCACATCACTCTCTACTGGGTTCAATAATTCATTGCAATGGCCACCCAGAACTCACAGACCATACTCACGATTATGGGGATTTTTAGGGAAGTAACAGTTACCGTTCAGGCTTGGGAACACTCAGGATACAGTTCTTCCATCAGGACAGCCTCTTCCCCATTGTGCTCGCAGGCACGCCTATCCCTGGCCCTCAGTCTCTGCCCAGAGGCACTCAGCTTTCTTGCTCAGGGAAGCCCACTGTGCCGTCTCCTGCGGTCTCTCCAGTGGGTCTCTTCTGCGGGTCTCTGCTGCCTTGATGGGTGGTGGGCTCTTCTCTTTCCCGCCTTTAGAGTGGCTTATTTCAAGCCCAGTGGATGGCAAAACTGACCAACCCCCTTGATAGACTACAATTGCCCTATTTGCACAGTCCTGCTCAATCATCTGGGTGGGAGTTACAACACTATGGCTAGAACGACCACACAAAAGCAATCCATACAGTGTATGTGGCATCCTCATGATCGTTGTTATGCTTAAGCCCATTGTTGCAGCCACTGTGTCAGTCCATCTTGTTGAGGGTCCTCTTTTTCATTGACTTTCTACTTTACCAAGCATGATGTCCTTCTCCAGGGACTGATCCTTCCTGATAACACGTCCAAATTATGTGATTGATGGCCAGCCTTGTTTATCAGAAACCAAGCAACCAATATCCCTTGCTCTCCTCTTTCTTCTCAAATGCACCTTTTCACTGCCTCCTAACTTACTTTCACTTTGTTTCCCTGACAGGAAATGGATGTGACAACTCACTGCAAACTCTTTCTCGTTTGGTCCAGTACAGAGCTGTTATTTTTATTGGTGAATGAATGTCTCCTATGGTCTTGTGACTTTCCAGCTCACTGACTCTCCAGTCCACTTCTTTCTCATATTCATCCCATTGCTACAGGGCAAGGCATCTCACCTCCCCCCCACCCCAAAAGGGGATAATTCTTCCTTTTGTTCCATGAACAATCCTTGACCTTCATCATAACAAACTTCTGGGTCTGTGGAAGAAATTACACTGCTGATAGTAGCTTAGAAGCCTCAAGGCTTTCAATTCTGTGCTTTTTATCTTTTAGAAACTTTTAGCCCTCACATCCAGCATCTCTGCATAGGTGGTGACATTCATTCACTCATTCTTCCCTTATCCATTCATTCAACATATATTTATTGTGGGCATGGCATTAAGGATATAGCTGAGAACAAAAGAGGTATGGTTCTTGTCCTTGAAGAGCTTATAATCACATAGTAATTATATGGATACTTGATCACAATAATATAAAGGAAGCGCGTAGGATGAGAGCACGTAATAGAGAGACCTGGCCAATAAAGGTTAATATTTCTTGAGTGCTGGCCCTGTGCCAGGCCTTGTACCATATCATTTACAGGTATTAAGTCATTTAGTGCTTACAACAACTCTATGAGGTGGGGGATGTAATTATTCTCATTTTACAGAGGAGGAAACTGAGGTTTAGAGGGGAAAATCCAATGAGGGGTGGAGCAAGGATTTGGCCCCATGTCGTGTGACTCCAGTGCCACACGATTAGCACTAGGCAACACTGCTGCCATAGAAGGAACACAAGACAGGGACTTGGGAGGTCTCACAGCATATCTGCTGCTGAGGGCCAGGGATCATGTTTATATTAAGAGACAGTTACACCAGCTTAGTGGTTCTGAGTGTCTTGGGATCATGATCTTGTGATCGATTAAAGATGGCCACAGATTCTTTGATACCCTCCTCCTTGAATGGTGTGGTCTATGTCCCTCTCCTTAAATCTAGTGACTTCTGCGACTCTATTCAACAGAATAGGGAGGAATTTTCACAATGTACACTTTTGAGCTTGGGCCTTAAGAGCCTAGCAACTTCTCCCCTCTTGGAACTCTTTAAGTGAGGAAAGCTAGTCACCAAGGAAGACGTTCATCTACCTTGAGATAGCTGTGCTCCAATGAAGCTCCAGCTAGTCACATGGAGACAGAGATGCTTGACCAACCCCACCTGTTCTAGCAATCCCAACCCAGGTACCAGATACATGAGTGAAGTCACTATGGACCTTCAGCTGCAGCTGAATGACGCAGGAAGCATCAAACGAAGATAGAAGGAACACAGAGTCACTGTACCAAAAAGAATTGTTTGACATTCAACCATTTCAGGAGGTGGCGTATAATCAAGAAGTGATGGTACTGAAGGAAGAAGTCCAAATTGCACTGAAAATATTGGTGAAAAACAAGACTCCGGGAATTGATGGAATACCAGTTGGGATGTTTCAGCAAACGGATGCAGCACTGGAGGTGCTCACTCATTTATGCCAAGAAATTTGGAAGACAGCTACCTGGCCAACCAACTGGAAGAGATCCATATTTATGCCCATTCCAAAGAAAGGTGATCCAACAGAAGGCAGAAATTATCGGACAATATCATTAATATCACACACAAGTAAAATTTTGTTGAAGATAATTCAAAAACGGTTGCAGCAGTACATGTCTTTCTTGTGAGCACACAGACTGACCATCATAGGACATCAGCCAAACAGTCACCATATAGAATTCTCAATTTTTGGTTAATCGTTTCAGAGCCCCCTGGAAAAAAGCTAGTGAGTGACAGACTCCCCTTTTGTCTGGGGCTCCCAGACTTTCTAAACTGACAGGCTAGTTCACACTCAACATTTAAGAATTTGTTAAAATTTCACCTTTGATTTTCTTACTTTTTTTCACTCTTTAAAAAATGTTAATTTTTTCCTGAAAATATACATAGCAAAGGATACACCATTTTAACAAATATATATGTACAATTCAATGACATTGTCTACCTTCTTCAAGTTGTGTAACCCTTCTAGCTATTCTTTTTCAAATCATTCCACCACCATTAACACAAAGTCACTGCCCTCCTCCCCCTCAAGCTTGTTATCTAACCTTTTGAGATGCTGTTGTCAGTTTGATCCTGCATAGATAAATCTTCGAGAGAGCACAATTCTCAAGGCAGACTTACTTTACTAATTAGGCTAAACCGTCATTTGGTTCAAAGCTGACTTCCAGGAAAAGTTTTACTTTTAAGATGGTAGACTCTTCTTCCCATACTATGCTAACAGTGAAACAGTCTGGTGTCCCATTTCTCCTCAAAAAAAGCTTGTCACCCTTTGGAATTCATTTTAACCTAGCTACTTTAAAATAATTTATTGGGAAGAAAACCCTTTGTAACATATCCTATAATATGAATTAACTACTTTAATATCCCTATGGCCTTTTCCAGTCTTTATCCTAATTGCATAAAAAGCTTTTATATTGTTTACAAAATATTTTTTAAATATAATGAACTGTTCATACATTTTGCTAACTTGTAGTACCCTAAGGTACAGACATTCTTAGTGCATGTTAAGGCATTAGAAAGGAAGCTAGGTGATTACTGATGTCCAGGCAAACATCCTTAAGTAGGGAAGGAAATATTTAACTAAGAGCATGCCAAGATGACCTCCCCTTGTGACAAGAGGAACAGAAATGATGGGGACCATTTGGAAACTTATAAAAAACTGCATAACTGGTATTGCTAGTTTTCTTAATTAGGAACCATCTTCCTTGAGGGAGTATCATTAGCGAAGAGGGTATTGTCCTAAAGAGTTCTGCCTTTATTATTCTCTGGGTAGTTTATTTATCCAAGCTGAACTTGCAAATTCCTTTTTAGTGAAATACAGAGGGCTTGAGAGAGTCTTGTTTATAAATTTTTTATATTAGTATTTCCTAACTTTTAGTAGAGAATGTTATTATTCTTTTTAATTGAGGTCCCAGACCATGTAGTAAAACAAGAATTATGTTGATGTGTTCATCTGAAAGCTGATTGGAAACTGTGTTGGTACTTGAACTGAGCTCAACACTAAAATGGTTTATTTCAATAAAATACTTCTTGGCCTCATTCAGAAGTTAGCACTAAAAGCTTCTTCCAAATAAATCACATGCTAAGGAGACAAATTTTTTTTAAAATTTATAGATAGCTTTTGGTAGAGTTTCTAGCTACTGCCATCCTTGGTTCATTTTGCTTAATGCTCATTGGGTACCAGTGTTTGGCAATTTTTGATCATCCATGTGAATTTTAGTCAGTAGAGTATAATTTTTTTTCCTCTCAGTGAAAAATAATCAAATTTAGGCATCAAAGAAATACATTGACATGTAGGCATTTCCGGTTGACATGCAATTCAGTCATTGTCATAGCAGCTTGTTGGTAGAGTATCCCAGGTCTCAAGCTTTTCCATCAGCTATAAACCGTCACCATATAGAATTCTCAATCTCTGGTTAAGAACTATGATTTCAAGATGACCAGTATCTATCCATTCTTTTGCAAAACACAGGTTAGGGCTCTGAGCTATGTAATTTTCTCTGCTAGTGTCCAGGCTTCCCTCTCTCTCTCTATCTCTCTCTCTGTCTCTTCTTTCTGTCCTTCTCTCCCTCCCTCCATCTCTGCTTCCTTTTAAAGTAGTCTGTTACAAGGTTATGATTGTAATAAAAGCTATCTCCATTTATATTTATATTGTAAAATTTCAGAGGGTATATCGATAGTTCTTTTATGAGAACTCAATTCTAGACTAAGCAGCAACTTCTTGTGGTGCCAAAGTACATGATAAAAACTCCAGTTTCTTTCTGAAAATTGTATGTCGCATACTTTGAACACTGAGTGATACTATGTTTTGTAGAACGCTTATGATGGAATCCCAGAAATACACATACTTGAAACATAAAATATATAACGAAGAGTTTAGAAGACCAAATTTTTTTCAGCAGAAAGAAAATAGAATTATAAATACAAAAAATTATTTTATAATCCAGTAATGAGCATCATAGTTCATGATCATGATTATCAATATGATAACTGTACGGCGACCACCATAGCTACGTAGGTTGGGTACTTACTGAAAGTTATGAACTATGCTAATTGTTTTATATATAGTTCAAGACTTTACTTCTTGCAAAAAGGCTATGAAGTAGGCAATATACAGAGTGGTTAAGAGCATGGACTCATTTCAGAGTGCCTGAATTCTTATTCTGTCCATTTACCAGCTATATAATCTTGGGTAAATTTCTTAAACTCTCTGTGCCTCAGGTTCTTCATGTGTAAAATGATGAAAATACTAATACCTACCCCATAGGGTTGTTGTGAAGAATAAATGAGATAATACACCAAAAGGCTTAAAATAGCCTGATACATAAAGGCAGCTGATAAGTGACACTGTAGGAATTACCCATGTTTATTTTATGCCAAGCTTAATGTTGAGTTATTGTTGAGAACCACTTTCTTTATACAGTGTTCCCTGTTTTTCTGTGTGTTAATTAGGGAAAATGATATAGCCTTTGTTTGACATGTTCATAATATAAGTTATTTGGTTTCTTTTTTTGAGCTTATAACATTTCGAAAGAAAAAAAAACGAAAAAATAATAAAAGGAAAAGTATTCTGGGGTACTATGAAGTCCATCATCATTTAGAATGTTCATAGAATGCCTGAGTTAACACTAAATTCCTAACGGAAGGGTGTATTTATTTATCTGATGAATGCTGTATTCATTACAAATTGATTGGAAAAAATTGCTTGTGTTTTTTCTGTATTTTTCTGTAACTAACAGCTTTTAAAAAAATCTTTTTGACATTTTAAGAGTCTCTACTGAATAAAGCAGCATTAGTTAAATTAACAAATCACTATGTTGAAATACAAGAAACTGAGATATAGTTTACTGATTTTTAGATAAACTTCATTTTCATATAGAAAAATGTTTTCTGCATGTAGATTTAAAGAATATTAATACTGTTTGCATTATTCAAACCATGGTCATCATTATTTATGTATAAGCTAGAAAATGCATATTGATTTTGAAATCACCCTAAGCAGCAGTTTCCATGAGAGGACTGACATTAAAGAGTTGCCCTTATGGAGTTAACCTCCCAAAGTATTGGCAAGTATTTGAAGAGAACATAAATCTCGATTTCTTGGAGATAGAGGCAATTAATTTATCATATTTTGAAAATGAAATTAATAAATACCTGAACAGCCATGCATGCAGAGTTGGATGAATAGAAGGATAATGCTTATGTTTAAGGTGAAGGACTGGGCATTCCTCTCTCCCTAATGAATAATCAGTATATTTTAGTAATTGATAATAGAGTTTTATGTAACAGTTTTTATCAGAGATTTTTCTTATACTTTGTGTTTAGTTTTAAGTAATTTTTATTTGTGACTGATTGTGAAAGAAAGTATGATCTATACTACAAATATGAGGAATAAATAGGTTTTAGGTTAAAAATGGTTGCTTATTTAATTATATAGCTGTATGTTTGGTTTTTATGCAAAGAAAATGAGAAATTATCTCAAAGCAGTTTGTTTTTCTCCAATGATTCTTCATCAAGTCGCATAGTTTACAGCTCTAAATGATGTACAAACATCCAACAAAGCTGAAACTGAGAATCCCTATGGTCTTTTTTTAAAATAAAAATAAAGGTGTGATTATGGTTGATGATTAAGAGAACAGTATGTCTTAAAGATCTGAACTCTTATTATTGTCCCTCATTGCTACTTTTGAAAAACCTGAAGGCTGTAGAACCACTTATTGATTTTGCTCTTCTAAAAACTAACGTCACAGCACAGATGTTTCCCTGATTGTTCTCGAGTCAAAGGCGTAAGGAAGCAGGTTAGGTAGGAGAGAAGAAATGGCTTGTCTGATAGGAAATTTGTACTCTATTCTGATTCTGATGTGCTATTTAACCTTGGGCGAGTTATTCACATTTCTGGGGCTCCATTTTCTCATCTTTAAAATGGTGGAAATTGGAGGAGGTTGAAGTTATTGAATACCCTGTAAGGTCCTTCTGTCTCCACAATACTATCAAACTGCACTGACATTTTTCTTTTAAAACTTAGTATTCTTTCAGTGGAGCCCTGGTGGTGCAGTGGTTAAGAGCTGAACTGCTGACTAAAAGGTCAGCAGTTCGATTTCACCAGCCTCTCCTTGTAAACCTTACGGGTTAATTCTATTCTGTCCTATTGGGTCGCTATAAGTCGGAATCGACTTGACGGCCGTGGGTTTGGTTTGCTTTATTCTTTCAATGGCTGGTGCAAAGTTGGAAGTTCTGCTGGGTGTTGGGGAATGACAGGGAATCTTGTACTGCCATTAAAAGGCAGTCCATTGATTCATTTAGTTTCTATACATATATTCATCACTTACTGTATACATATGCCGAAGGGATCATTTACATGTTAGAAGCAGGAATGCTTTCAAAACTGAGCAAAATGGGGACTTTATAGGAAGGATGCAGGAGAATCTCACAGAAGCCTGATTTCTGGACACAGGAAATGGTAAGGTCAAAACTGAGTTATTTTTTGGCTCTTCAGGGCTTTGTTGCTTCTTTTCTGCTTTTCTATCCATGTTATCTTCCTTTTTTGCCTCTCTTCAAAGACTGGTTTTTCCTAAGTTGATGCGTACAGGGTTGCCTCCATCCCAGCTTTACCTGGCCTCTTAGTTTCAGTCTTTAAAAGAGATGAACCAGAATTATTGCGTCTTGATTCCAGGTTCTCATAAAAGAGACTGGCCCAGCATCGGTTGTTGTTGTTGTTAGTTACTGGTTGAGTTAGCTCTGACTCATAGTGACTTCATGTATAACAGAAGGAAGCATTGTCTGGTCCTAGTCCATCTTCATGATCGTTGGTGTGTTTGAGTCCATTGTTGCGGCTGTTGTGTCAATCCATTTCACTGAGGGTTTCCCTTGTTGTCATCGGTACTCTACCAAACATAATGTCCTTTTCTAGTGACTGATTACAGCAGAATGGGTTAGATATCTGCTTATACTCTAGTGTTGTTGTTAGGTGCCGTCAAGTCAGTTCCAACTCATAGTGACCCTGTGTACAACAGAATGAAACACTGCCCGGTCCTATGCCATCCTCACAATCATTGTTATGCTTGAGCCCATTGTTGCAGCCACTGTGTCAGTCTATCTCGTTGAGGGTCTCCCTCTTTTTCTATTACCCTCTACTTTACCAAGCATGATGTATTTCTCTAGGGACTGATCCCTCCTGATAACGTGTCCAAAGAATGTGAGACATAGCCTCGCCATTCTTGCTTCTAAGGAGCACTCTGCACTTCTTCCGAGATGGATTTGTTCATTCATTTGGCAGTCCATGGTATATTCAATATTCTTCACCAACACCATAATTCAAAGGCGTCAATTCTTCTTTGGTCTTCCTTATTCATTGTCCAGCTTTCTCATGCATATGAGGCGATTGAAAACACCATGGTTTTGTTCAGGTGCACCTTAGTCTTCAAGGTGACATCTTTGCTTTTGAACACCCTAAAGAGGTCTTTTGCAGCAGATTTGCCCAATGCAATGCATCTTTTGATTTCATGACTGCTGCTTCCATAGGTGTTGATTGTGGATCCAAGAAAAATGAAATCATATACTAGTAGGGGAGTCCAAAAAAAAATAAGATATAAATGAATATCTTGCCCAACTTGGGAAGTTTAGCTGGAAAACTGGGAAAGATAGGAAAAATGGTAAAAGGCAGGAAGGAAAATATGAGCAGCAGCACAGAGATACTTAACTGCAAAATGTGTGTGTATGTAACTACAAACAGGTCAGGACATGCATAGTAGGCGATGAAGATAGCAGGCAGGAGCCTGTTATAGAGGAAGTTGAGGTAAATGCCAGGGTGACTCTATCCCAGCTTTGCAACCAGTGTAATGATTAACATTACATCCAGAAGAGCAACCAGTGTAATGGCATGCTCATCTTTGATTTAAATTCTGTCTTAGTTATCTAGTGCTGCTATAACAGAAATACCACAAGTGGACAGCTTTAACAAAGAGAAATTTATTCTCTCACAGTCTAGAAGACTAAACCAAAGAACCAAACTCATTGCCGTCGAATCAATTCCAACTCATAGCGACCCTATAGGACAGAGTAGAACTGCCCTGTAGGCTTTCCAAGGAGTGCCTGGTGGATTTGAACTGCCGACCTTTTGGTTAGCAGCCATAGCTCTTAAACACTACGCCACTAGGGTTTCCGTCTAGAAGGCAAGAAGTCCAAATTCAGAGTACCAGGTCTAGTTGAAGGCTTTCTCTCTCTGTGGGTTCTGGGGGAAGATCAATGTTGTCAATCTTCCCCTGGTCTAGAAGCTTCTCAGCGCAGGGACCCCGGGTCCAAAGGACGCGCTCCCCTCCTGGTTCTTCATTCTTGGTAGCATGAGGTCCCCCTCCTCTGTGTTCCATTCTGTCTTTTATATCTCAAAAGAGATCCACCCAAGATACAACCTAATCCTTTAGATTGAGTCCTGCCTCATTAACATAACTACCTCTAATCCTGCCTCATTAACATCATAGAGGTTAGGATTTACAACACATAGGGTAATCATATCAGATCACAAAATGGTGGATAACCACACAATACTAGGAATCATGGCCTAGCCAAGTTGATACACATTTTTGAGGGACACAAATAAATCCATAACAGATTCTTTTGTAGGAAAGTCTGCTCATAAAGTCAGATGGAACATATTATTTCAATGTGAGGCTTAAGAAATTCAGACCATTAGGAAATAACTTTTAGTTTTGATAATGGTAAGCATTACTTCCTAGATTTTTTTTTTTGCCGTCATCGAATTCTGTTTAAGTATGAAGGATCAATATTATCTTTTAAATGAAATTTTCTTTATACCTATTTGTAGCTTGAAAGACTTTTAATATTAAAGAAATGCTATCAAAAGCCTTGACAATGCAATTGTTTCCTTATTACATAGTATGGAGAAACTATGCCATTATCTATGGCCACTAAATTATTTAAGCCTTTAAAATTTTTGATTTTCCTCCAAGGAACATAAAAATTAATGGAAAATTTCTTATTCTGTGTACTAAGTTTGTAATTTTATTCCTAGCTTTTAACTAGTATCATTTCTAACAGCTACAGTTAAGTATAGCTGGCTAAAATGAGAGCTGTCTACTAGCCAATGAGATTTGAGACTTTAGTTGGAAGACGTGAAATGTATTCCCACAAAGTTGGTAATTGGAAATAAAATGAATACATTGGAATTAATGTCTTGTTATTATAAATGCATTAAAAATTCATGACCTCATTTTCAAAGTTTGTTATATCCAGTTTGATAATGTTCTTATAATAGTGGAACAGCAGCTAGTTTATGTTGATAAAGATACATCTGAATTCCCTTGAATGGGGGACAAAGAGAGAATAAATTTCATTAGCGGTTGTGTTAGTGAAAATTAGAAATAAAGGCCATTTATTGAATACACTTGCACCTGGTTTATTCTCGTGTACCTGGCTGACATGTAAAGCGTAACTAATTATGTGGTTTGGCATGGAATTTAACTCATGCCTGTGGCATCCAAGCAACTGATAAACTTTGCACTAGAGGAGATGATTGCTTATTTATTTGGCAAAGAAAATAAACAGATGCAAGATAAGTATATTTTTCTGGCTTGATCATTAGGAAGCTCTGCAACCTGATGTTAACTGTGTTTTCTTAAGTGACGTAGCAAGTGCACTCGACATCTGACTGCAGCTACTAACTGTCAAGAATTCATTTTGATAAAGATTATGTATGGCAAAGCCTATACTATCAAAACTCTTAGAATTAGGGAAACAGTTTCATTTTAACATAAGGAAAATTGCATAATGACTTGAAGGGCTGTACTGGTGTATTTTTCCTGAAAAGTGGTTCTGGAATTTCCTTCCTTGTTTATTTTTAATAATAATGGAGTGAATGGCAGCATAGCCTAATGATTAGACACGTGGCTTCCCTCTGTAGTCTGAAGGATTGGGTTCAAGTCTCAGCTTTATCAATTAATTAGTGGTAGTATGAACCTAGGTCATTTCTTCACTCCCCAAATGGGAATAATGGTAATACTAATCTCATGAGGTAGTTGTAAGGTTTAAATGAGATAAAGTATAGAAATAGTTTAGCATAAGGCCCTGCACAACCTAAGCATTCAACAAACATTCATTGATGTTGTTTTTATTATCATAATCCTCATGGAGTTGACTAGTTTCTCTGGAAGTTGGGGATAGTGGATGGAGTATCAAATAAGCTTCCTGTCTAATGCATCTATCATGCTATTTTTCAATTTCTTGAGAGTTTTGATTCCATTTTTAATGACCTTGCTGCCATTGGGAGGCAAGAAGGAAATACCATGGAATGCCTCTCACTCACCACGAGATTAATACCTTTAGCCATCATTGCGTCCCATGAAATAGGTCTTCCTGCCACACTTAACACATGTGAAAGAGAAGGCTCAGGGAGGTTGCATATTTTGCACAGAGACACACAACTAGAAAGTAGAAGATCAAGATTTAAACCCAGATCCATCTGATTCTACTATGTAGCTCCTCCAACTTCTAGAAGTTGAGCCCCTCATGGTATCTTCTCAGACAGTTGGACACATTCAGCAGACACCGAGGGCATTGTAATCTATTTATCTTCTTATCCTGTGAGTCCTGAGTGACTTTAGCCTCCATTGTATGCATCTTGGGCACTGATGATTTACTCTGATCTTAGCCATGTCATCGTCAGCCTGGAGATAAGTGGGATTTCACTGTCCAGAGCCTTGAGCTCAGCACTTTTCAGAAGGACCTTCTGCACTTTGAAGCAAAATGTGAAATGTGTCATGCTCCATGTCTATGCAGCCCTTTCATACTATTTTGAAGTGCTGTAAAGTGACAGGCAGCTCACTGATAGAATGAAAATCTGGGCCCTGATTATTATATATGATGGGTTTTATGTTAGATGGTTCTTTTTCACAGTGAAATATCTTTATGTATAACGTTTCTGGGGGATGGGTTTTCTTTGCGAGGTCATATTGCTTTATGGACTTTTGGCTGGAACTTTTCAAAGTAAATGCATGTCTGTGCAAGCATTTGCTGTGGGCATGCTAAAGCAATGTTTCATTGTAACTGGTCATGCTCATGCATTAGAGAGTCATTAGTTTTTTTGAGAAAAAAAAGTAAGGCAGTTAATTTAAGTAAAAGAAGGCGGCAAATGTGGGCTAGTATGCTGCTTATTTGAAATGTCCTATAATCCTAATTCTTATGTGTTTTTCTTTTGAATTTCTTATCTACAGCACACTATTCCTTACTCAAGCTTTTTTTTTAAAAGTAATTCCTTCACAGGCTGCTTTTCCTGTTGTTTTTTGTTTTCTGAAAGTTAAAAAAAATAGAAAAATGCATGAAGAAAAATAAAACAATCACATTCCTATTGCCTCTAAAGAATAACTTTAAACATTTGGACATTCTTCCAGATCCCCCAGGAAATGAAACATTGCAGATACATCTAAAATCACCCTTAACTACATTTAAAAAATCCTATTCCCTTCTTCTCTTCTCAGGGGCAATTACTATGGTGAGTTTGGTGTATGGACTTCCATTCATAGGCTGCTTTCCTGAGACCATGTCTATCTTTTCCAATTTACCCAGCAAACTTGCTTAAACCTCTGGCTAATCAAGTCATGCAATCAGTTCCAGCATAGAGAATAGATTGGAGGTAGAAGAAAATACAACCTAGGACTCCCCAAATTTTACCCTTTCTTGGTCTTCTAAATCTGTAATGTATTATAAAACCTAGTTTCTTTTATCTCAAATTACTGGAGGAGCCCTGAATTCTTAATCATTGATTCAAAGTAGGAAGTTGTTTCCCAAGTGACACTGAGATTGTAAGAGTCTCAGAATCTTTAAACTTATTTCTAAACTTCTAGTCTCTCTCAGCATCTTCATCAAAGGATGGTGTGGAAGAATTTCCTAGATTTTGCTTTGTCAGGGTCCCTAACACCTGATCACCATATGGTCTTCATTCATCTCTAGGCCACCATGCCACTGGGAACTGTTGGTGCCCCCAGTTTCTTTGGTCAGGAATTTTGGAATAGTTGGGAAACTCATGAGGTTGAGGTCAGATGTCAGCTGGAGCTACAGTCATCTGGAGGCTTGACTAGGTCTCTGTGGTGCTGCTTGAGTGTCTTCACAGCATGGCATCTGATTTTCACTTGAGTGAGCAAATAAAGCTAGGTGAATCTTGCAATTTCTTTTATGACCCAGCCTTGAAAGTCACACATCATCACTTCTACAGCATTCCATTGGTCACCTATGCTGATTCGCCGTGGGAGGGGACTACATAAAGGAATGAATAATGACAGATGAAGATCACTGGAGGCCATGTTAGAGGCTGACTGCCACCACACCTCAGCCTGACTGCTAAATGTTGGAGTTCCTCAGGTCTCTAAACTTTGGCTTCTTCTTCTTATTTTAAATATTGTAATTTCAGTGAAAGTTTACATAGAAAATTAGGTTCCCACTTGACAATTTCTTTACAAATTGTTCAGTGTCTTTAGTTACATTTTTCACAATGTGTCAACATTCTCTTTAATTCCGTTAGGGTTGTTATGTTTCCAATACTCTAGTTTCCCTGCCCCTTATCTTCTCATATTTACTTTAGAGCAGTTGTTGACCTTTTGATCATATATAATCTTTTAAAGTTGCACAGTTACTCACGGGTGGTATTTTTTATTTTATGAGCCAATCTGTTATTTCACTAAGAGGTGACCTCAGGGGATAGTTTCAGTTCAAAATTTAAAGAGTATCTCAGAGTGATAGTCTCAGGGGGTTCTCTAGTCTCAACTGGTCCAGTAAGTCTGAACTTCTTAAGAATTTGGGTTCTGTTTTACATTTTTCTACCATTCTGTCAGGGTTCGTCTATTGGGGCCCTGATCAGAACAGTTGGTAGTGGTAGCCAGACACCATTTGGTTCTTCTGGTCCCAGGGTAAACAAGGCCGCTGCTCGTGTAGGCTATTAGCTCTGCAGACTAGTTTCTGCTCTGAAACTTTGGTTTCCTTCTTTCTCTTTTACTCCTGATGAGTAGAGACCAATAGTTGTATCATAGATGGCTGTCATGGGCTTTACCTGTGCCCATCTAACCCAGGCTCAGCTTAGTTCTGCATTTGATGAAATCAAAGTTGTGATATGATTGCTTATTTAACTATTATACATTTTTAATTTGCCTAGAATAGGCTAATGCTTGTGACAGAATCCAAATTCTGTTGAGAAACTAAGTTCACAAAAATAGGTCCATCAAATTATGTTCTGACAATGTTTACATGGAATTGAAATAACCCCAGAGGTCCCAGGTAATCCTCATAATCACAGTGAAGCTTAAAGTGGTTGTAACTAAACCATTAAATGCCTAGAGGCAGAAGGATCTGCGATTGTTAGGTACATGTATTATAACTGTTTCAGTTGTAAAAAGCAAAACAAATCAAAATAGAAACCTAAATTACCAACTACTGAAATTGAAGCAAAATACAGTTAAATAAAATTGAGATTTATAAAAAAATTGCTAGTGGCAGTCCAATATGAATAGAATGAATCTTTCCAAAAGATTAATTCTTCAGTTATTTCCATTATGAGATTCATAAAATACTTTTTTTCCCCCATTTGGTTTGTAACTAGAACCAGCTGGTGTGGAGTTGATTTTGACTCAGGGAGATCCCACGTGCTTCAGAATAGAGCTGCACTCCATAGGGTTTTCAATAGCTGTGAACTTTTGGAAATAAATTGCCAGGCCTTTCTTCTGAGGTGCCTCAATGGGTTTGAACTGCCAGTCTTTCAGTTAGTAAATGAGTGCTTAACTGTTTGCACCACCCAGAGATGCCCATTTGGTTTGTAGAACTCTCAAAATAACTTACGACCTTACAACATGTCACCCATCTGCTTACAAGGCAGCACAAAAGAGGACTTGGACAATGCCAGAGAACTTCCTAGGTATAGGCTAGAGGTTCATTCATATGAAAAATATGCTGTGTCTCCTAAACCACAAAACTCAGATCATGCCAGCTCTTCTTTAGGTCAGTAAAAGCATGTAGCCTTATTAGAGAGAGACTGACTCAGCCGGGTGTTTCTGAAGAAATAAATCATCCCTATGGGCATCGTAGTTTCTTTCTCCCAAAGTACAAGAGACACTTTGGAAGAGTAAAGTGACAGAATATATCACCCTGGATCAGAAAGGAATGAATCATAGTTTAGACAGATAGCTGATGACGGCTTGGTAAAGGAGCAGATGTTTCTATATATATATATATTTTTTTAATAGAACATTTTCTTTATGAACCATGTTATGCCAATTGACCTAGATGTCCCGAGACCATGGTCCCCAGCCCTCAGCCCCGGTAACTCAAGGTGTTTGGATGTGTCTAGGAAGCATCTATGGCTTTGCCTTGGTCAAGTTGTGTTGACTTCACCTATATTGTGTGTTGTTTTTCCCTTCACCAAAGCTAACTTGTCTACTATCTAGTTAATGACTTCCCTTCCCCAACCCTCGCCTCCCTTATAACCAACAAAGATTGTTTTTTTTCTGTGTGTAAACCTTTTCTGGAGTTTTTATAATAGTAGTCTCATACAATATTTATCCTTCTGTGATTGACTTATTTCACTCAGCATAATGCCCTCCAGATTCATCCATGTTGTAAGATGTTTCTCAGATTAGTCATTGTTCTTTATCATTGCATAGTATTCCATTGTGTGTATGTACCATAATTTGTTTATCCATTCATCTGTTGATGGGCACTTAGGTTGTTTCCATCTTTTTGCTATTGTGAATAATGCTGCAGTGAACATGGGTATGCATATGTCTATTCATATGACGTCTCTTATTTCTCTGTGATATATTCCTAGAAATGGGATTGCTGGATCGTTTGGTATTTCTATTTCTAGTTTTTTAAGGAGGCTCCATATAGTTTTTCAAGGTGATTGTGCCATTTTACATTCCCACCAGCAGTGGATAAGTGTTCCAGTCTCCCCACAACATCTCCAACATTTGTTTCTGTTTTTTTTTTTTTTTTTGATTAGTGCCAGTAATGTTGGGGTGAGATGGTATCTCGTTATAGGTTTGATCTGCATTTCTTTAACAGCTAATGATCTCGAGCATTTCCTCATGTGTCTGTTAGCTACCTGAATGTCTTCTTTGTTGAAGTGTCTGTTCATATCCTTTGCCCATTGTTTAATTGTATTATTTGTCATTTTGTTTCAACATATATTTTAAGATGTATACTTTAGAAAGTGAAAGAGAATAGTTGATCATGTGCTATAAAAGGATACAAAGACTTGAGTCTGATTCTCAGAAGTAAGTTATATTTATTTTCCCCAGTAAAGGTCTGGATCTATCTCTTCAAAGAAATGAAAATGAACAGTTTCAGTTACATTAATGTTCTGTGGAAATTGCCATAAAAATAGGCCTTGTCTTGTTAAAGCAAAGAAATGGGAAGCTCGTCAAGATAAACAAATACTGAGAGCAGAGCAATATTGAAACAGGTGAAGAAAAGCAGGAGGCACTGAGTACAGAAAATTACTGTTGGCACAGAAACTGAGGGGAAGGTTGATAAAGAGTGAGGGCTTGAATGGAAAAGTAGCTCAGAAGAAATTCAGGCTCCTACCTAGGAATTAAGCCAAACGGATGGCAAATTTTGTCAGGTCCTACCTCGGAGAAGGCAGAATGTGTTCAGAAGATGTTCATTTTGACCAAAATGTGTTAACTCTGGAGGGAAAAGAGGCCTGAGATGTGAACAGCTGGGACCTCAGCCTTACTCTTGTGGCCTCCCTACACCACTAGCAAGGGGAAAATGTAGGATAGTAAGTAAGTGACTTCCTAGAGAACACAGACAGTTTCCTTCTTGTGTCAACTGAAGACATTCTTTGCATGATTCAGTGAGGCCAGTGAGGCCCTGGGCCTGGGAGAGCTGAAGCTGACCAATGGGAGTTCCCTTCTTGCGGTTCTGAGAAGGCGAAGAAGGAGAGGATGATGTAGCGTCTCTGAAGTCTGGCTGCCTCTTTCAGATCGAGCTCTGCCAGCCACGGCATCTGTGATTTTGGGCAATTTATTTAACTTTTTTTTTTTTTTTTAATTGTTGTGAAAATATATATAACACATTTGCCAGTTTAATGTTTTCCAGCTGTACAATTTAGTGACATCAATTCCATTCATCATGTTGTGCCACCATCACCAATCTCATTGCCAAGTTCTCCGTTGGCAGCCATTAACAGCAATCAGTGCTTCCTAAACAATGGCTCCATCTTCCATAACCTTTCTAAACCTCAGTTTTCTCATATGTAAAATGAGAATAATAATAGCACATCTCTCAGGGTGGTTATGATAATTAAACTAGATGGTGCCCAGCACCTGGCATGTAAGCACGTGCTGAATGTCTCGCTAGTGTGGTTGTGTTTTTAGTGTGCCCGTTGTGCGCCCGACTCTGTTAGTCGCCGTGGGAATTGCTTTCACTTTAGTTATCTTATTTGAGCCGCACAAGAGCGTATACAAATTGGTTTTATTATTTCCATTTTTACAAATGAGAAGATTGAGGCTAAGAGAGAATAACTTTTTCTGGGTAATACATATAGTAAGGATTTGAATCCAGGTCTTTCTCAGCCATGTGTTCATATTCACTGTACTGTGAGGCTCCGTAGATATGAGAGCTGGTCCTGGAGCATCGTTGGGAATCTATAGCCAAGTTCAGAGATGGGGGGCTTGGTGCTGGAGACCCTGGGGTACAACAGAATGAGGTATCTGGGTAAGTGGAAGCTAGTTCAAATTCATGTTGTTGAACTGACTTAAAGGTGCATTGAGAAGGCTCCATAAAGGGGGCATAAAAAAGTGGCCTCCTACCTCTGGCAGGGTGTTGGGTGTTGTTTTCCACGCAGTGAATCATCACATCACTCTACACTAAGACCCCCCTTCCCTGGTAACACAACAAGACCCAGACCCCTCAGTATGGCTGATAATAATTCATATTGTTTCGATCCCTTAGTAAGTACTAAGCATGCTAAAAGGAGTGTTCCCATTTAACGCTAACAGGAATTATCTAAGGGAGTTACTATTATTATCTCCATTTTTTCAGAGAGGAAACAGGCTAGTCGGTGGCAGAAACAGAACTGGAAAGGACAACCGTCTGGTCTCAGAGCCTATGACCTTCACTCTACTGTCTTTCTCTGGTAGTCGCAGGCTGATTGGCCTCGGGCCCACTTTTCTGGCCTCATCTCCCACGGCTCTCTAGTAGTAGTTTGCTACAGCCAAATAACTCTCCTCACTGCTGTGAAATGCTTTCTGGTTGGCAGAGCTTTCCAGGATTGTCACTCACCTCCAAACTTTCTTGCCTATAATTTCTTTCTGTATAAGGGAAACCATTTGATACTTTTTTTTTTTTTAACACCCCTACTCATTTCAGTTGCAACTTATCTGAGAACCCATAGCACTTATTATTTATTTACTTATTCAGTAATTATCATTTGCTAGTTTGTATTCTTGGCAAGCCTTTCATGTACCTGGACCCTTTCTTCTCAAATAGATTGCCAAGTCCTTGATGTTTGTTTCTTTTTTCTAAACCCCCAGAAATACTTACCTTGCACATTGTCTAAGTATCAATTAATTGACTAACTTCAGGAAAAGAATATACTGATTGAGAGAGATGATTTTAAAACATGAAACAAAACAAATCTATCACAAAATTAAAACACAAGTCATAGCTTATGGATATTAGAATAAAGAGTCTTCATTATCTTGATTATCCCACTGAAAAGAAGTTCAAATCTGAAAATCAGAGCCACAGAAAATCACAAAAAAAAATTACAGAAAATCATAGCCAAGGGAAAAGACTATAACCAAAAGGCAAAAAATGGAAAAAATACACCAGGATCATATAGGAGTTGACATACCAGTTTGAAAGATTTAAGTTATCTGTGTGCCAAAAATCCTTGAATGTATAACAAAATGCAGCAGCTAAAGTGACAGGAAAAATCTATCCCACACATAGCTATAAAGTAGCATTTTATTTCTCTTACATGTTTTCTTAATAGCCTTTATCCTAAACAAAATTTTTAATATAGCATGCTACTATTTGATTATGTGACTTCACTCAAGTAAATGAGAAAGATAATTTTAAAATATAATTAACTTTAGAGACTTTGATTATGTCTCTTTCCAGTATTGTCTGCACAGAAACAGGCAAGTTCGGAACAATCATAAAGGTTTAAATATTTATCTAGGTTTTTTTTTTCCCTTTAGTTTAAAAACCTTATTATTCTCTAATGTTCTGCCATTATATTTTGTTTTTTAAATATCTGCTTTCCTAGACTTTTAAGCTGCTATTCAATCCATTTCTGGGCTTGCTGAATTAAATGTTTTAGTAGGAAGTATAGTTCACTGCTAGACTGTTAAAAAAAAAATGCAGATTTTTATTAGTTTGATTTTATTTCTTACTTCTTCCTCTAAACCCTTTTTAGGAATACACAGAACCCACTCCTATTTCATACACTAACCACAGAGATGATATTTGCAAGAGAATCAGAGATCGCTAAATGTTCCAAGACTTTCCTCTTTTTTGAATATCTTTCCATCTTGCTTTCAGATGTTTTTAGAGGACAGAATGTAACTATTTTGTACCATTTTCGTATAACCTTACACAGAACAAGGCGGTAAACATTATCATTCTCAGAGAGGCTTTTCCCCTTTTTGAACCAATATAGTTTCTCAGTGTGGTTCCTGCTTTATTTATACCCCAAATAACCCTGTACAGAGTTGACTATTAAGATGCGAGAGCATTAGAAAATCATTATTATCCTATTTACCGGGTCTTGTAAACATGTTTAATTTATTTTAATAGGGAACAGCTGGAGAATGATCAGGTGAAACCTCTGTTGGCATCGAGAAATCATCTTGGTGCTGATACCCACCATCCTCACTGCAGATAGCAATGCTGTCCTCTTCCAATGAGAGATGGTTTTAAATGTAGAATCTCTGCTTGCTTGCTGAAAATCTGACTTTATTTTAAAGGATAAATGGGAGAAAGGATGTGATAGCCTTTCCTGGTCTCTAGGTATAGGTATTATTTTGTTGAAATTGTAGACAGATGTGGAAATATAGTTTTGCAAGGCATTCAAGCTCAGAATTTTAAGTGATCTATCTTACTAATAATACATTTAGCTTAGTCCATCTGCCTCCTATGTGAAGAAATGTGACTGCTTTCTACAAATTGCATTTTGAAAAAGCTAACTAGGACTTTTGTATGGGGGATAATTCTTGGGAGGATGGTGGGAGTTGTGCTTTGCGGTCATTGGATCTAAAGCCACCTTTCCGTGTTCATTTTAAAAATCTTACTCGGGTAAAATATTTTCTTTGAATTTACTAGATAAGTGTCTTAGTTTCCTACGGCTATCATAACAAAACACCACAACATGGTAGCTTTAAAGGACAGAAGGGCTGCAAGTCCAAATTCAGGGCTATGCAGTCTCTCTGTCGGCTCTAGGGGAAGATCCTTCCATTTCCCTTTCAGCTTCTGGAAGCCACGGGTGTTTTTTGGCATTCTTTGGGTTATAGACGGATCCTCATATGGAATCTTCCCCGTGTGAGACCTGTCTCAGTGTCTGTTCTCTCCTTTTATGAGACACCACTCGGAAGGGTTTAGAACTAGGACCCGCTCTACTCCAGTATGACCTCGTTTAATTTAACAGGTAACAACAGGGAAACAAACACAAAAAACCCTAGTTCCTTAGACAAGATCACACTTACAAGTATAGGGGTTAGGACTTCAATATATCTTTTTGGGGACACAATTCAGCCTGTAAGAAGTGGATTTTGATTGAAATAATTATAGTTTTTGTTTCAGCTTACAGCACCCTTCCATGGGGAACCTCAAACCACTGGTTCCAGGAATATTCCTCTGGGGTGGCTTATTTCCCACCCTAGCCCTAGTCCTCTCAGGAGTATCTGCCATACGTAACTAACAGTCTCTTTCCCATTCACCGGGATAGCACTCTTAATACAGAATAAAAGGAGAAGATTTACTATGAGGAGTAAATATATCCATTCATTCAAAGGAGCACTAGACATGCGGCTAGGTCCAGAATATAAATTCACAAAGTTAGGGTCTTTGTCTTTTCACTGCTGTATTCTTAACAACTACAATCATGTCCAGCACAGAGTAGACACATAACCAGATGGAGACACAGAGGATAGGCCAAAATCACAACAAGAAAGAGAAGGCGCACTGAGATTAAGTTAATTGGAAGAGTATTTATTTACAGGGCAGGTATAGAGTTCCCCAGGGGATATTGCAGTACCCTAGGTTAGTAAGAGCAGAGTTGTTGTTATTACCCCTAGATCTGACAGGAAGAGGATAGAGAACATTTATTCAAATCTAGCAGGAAAGAATCTTGTAGAAATGTTCCCTTGAAAGGAGGAAGGAGTGACGCATTCATCCTGAGGCAACCTCGCAAGGAAGGTGCTAGCGGAATAATACCTTGACCTCCCTTCACTTCTACCCTCCCATCTCTTGTCAGGGTTTTCACTGAAATCAAACAGGAAGCCAGAGGACATGGGAGCATGTTGCTGTAGCCATATACGGAAGCCTTCTGGGTAGAAAGCCACGCAGAGCAGGGTGGATAAAAGATCTTGAGGGGAAACAAGATATCCAGAAAGTACAGAAAAAATGTCTGAGCAGAATGAGCTCCCAATCTAATAAGGAGACAGAGGAGTAAATCAACATTGACAGCCTGGATTGATGCATGCTCCAGAAGTGGTACACACAACACGCAATTGATGCACTCAGGACAGATACCAAACTCATTGTAAGGGGGGTTGGAGGGACTTATGTGAAGCATTCCTCATTTTTGAATGATGAATAGTTTTCCTGGTGAGAAAACTAGCCCTTGACAGCTAGAAATTGGCCTGACACTCATAGCTAGACCTTGGTATTCTTCTGTTGCATAGAAGTGATTTTGCAGAATATCAGCATCAGACAGTACTAATAGATCTGTGCCCAGATGGATCAAGTCAAAAACAAGAACACTCCATAAACCAACCTGTTGCCGTCGAGTCAATTCCAACTCATAGCGACCCTATAGGACAGAGTAGAACTGCCCATAGGGTTTCCAAGGAGCGCCTGATGGATTTGAACTGCTGACCTTTTGGTTAGCAGCTGTAGCTCTTAACCACTAAGCCACCAGGGTTTCCAAACATAGACAAAAGCAGGAACATTGTCCAAACCACAGAAATGACCAAACATCCTTCTATCCTGGATAATATGAGTGAGTGCTGTCTATTTACAAAGTATAGATTTAGCCTTCATCTTTTCTTCTTATTGATAAGATTAATTGGAGACACCCAGTCATAGGTTTGCACCCACTTCTGAACAACACCCAATCCAGAGCAAATACTTTCTCCGTCGAATCCTACCCATAGCCACCTAATACTGGCCCAATTCCTGTAACTCCTTTCTAACACTCTCTTACTTAGACACTCCATGGTTCCCCATGGTATGCATCCTTCCTCATGTCAATTAATAATATGCTCAGCTTGTTCAATCACAAGCCTGTTCTTGGTCATCTTTGGCTGGAGAGTATTGACACCGGTTAAAGTTGAGAAAGGGCATTCTAGGCTAACAGTGCAGCATGTGAAAATGCGCAGAGTGGGGACAATAGGATATTTTGGCAGAATTTCAAGAAGTTCACAATAGTTGGAACTATCTAAGTCCATTAGGGGCTGTAAACATGCCCCCTGAGCATATAATTAAACAGAAATTTTACTTTTTTCTAGGTAGCGTAATTAGGCAAGAAAAAGGAATATTCTTTTTACAGAAAATGTGGTATACAGTAAAAATCTTAGTACCCCGCATCCACTAAAAATTTTATAACCCAGTTCATCTCATTCCGCTAAAATGGTATATGCCACTTTTCTTTCAATTGCTAATATTATAGTGGCATTTAAAAAGAAGTTACATCATGGATAGCGAAGACACACACACACGTATAAATCTAACTCACATATCCTGCTCGAATGTGTGAGTAAGCAGAGGAGGGGGTACCACAGATTATCAGTGTTTTAAGGCCCTCACTGCCTTAATCTGGCCCTGCCCCTAGGACTCCAGTTGGAAAGAGATTTTATATTTTGAAGTAACCCAAAACTACTGTATAAAAAAATTAGTATAACTTCTCCTAGATTTTCTGACTGCAAAAATTACAATTAGACTCAAAGAACTGTACTTTACTAAATTTTTTTTTTTTTGTGAAGTGTGGTGGAGGTATGGCTTGCTTTGTGGGTGTCCTAAAGCATATTTAGTTGGCCTTCTGGGCAATCCAGAACTCTGTGGGAATTGTGGCAGGAGATGAACCTGGGGTAGAAAGCAGAGACAAGACAGTAAACGGCCTTTTATGTTGAGCCAAGAAGTTTCTGTTGCTCTCTAAAGACACAGGGAAGTCACTATATGAAGCCTTAAAAGCCTTACAAAATCCATGTTCTCAAGCAGAGGCATATATCCACAGAAGTTTATAGTTGGCAACTTACTTTTCTGCTGTGTTTCTCTTCAGATCATCATAAATGGAAATAATATTAAAATAATAATTGCTAAAACTTAGGTAGAATTTACTTGATGTCTAGACATCATACCATGCATTTGTTTAACCCTCACAAGAACACTAGGATACATTGTGATGATGTTACAAATGGAAATGGCGAGTTTACAGCTAGTTAGTGAAAGAGTAGAGATTTGAACCCAGGAAGTTAGTCTCTAGAGTCTGCACTTTGCTGGTCTGGAAGAGGGGTTGAAAAAGTATGATGCGGAGTGGTGCTTTTCAAACTGTTACATGCATAAGACTATTCTGGGGCTCTTGTTTAAAAATAGTTCCTGGTTCGGTAAGCCTGAGATGGAACCTGAGTGTCGTGTCTGCGTTTCTAACAAATGCTCTTGATCTGCTTCGTGTGGCAGGGTGGGAGGGGGCCTAGAGTTAACAAACTGGAGTCCTAGGGGCAGGGCCAGATTAAGGCAGTGAGGGCCTTAAAACACTGATAATCTGTGGTGCCCCCTCCTCTGCTTACTCACACATTCGAGCAGGATATGTGAGTTAGATTTATACGTGTGTGTGTGTCTTAGCTATCCATGACGTAACTTCTTTTTAAATGCCGCTATAATATTAGCAATTGAATATAAAAGTGGCGTATACCATTTTAGCGGAATGAGATGAACTAACTGGGTTATAAAATTTTTAGTGGATGTGGGGTACTAAGATTTTTACTGTAAACCACATTTTCTGTAAAAAGAATATTCCACGTATTCTACAACAAGGAAAATCAGTCAGTGAATTTAGTTGTTTCAACAATCAATGTAAAATTCTGTTGATCTCCCACAACGAAAAATTGACTTTTACCGATTTTACTTTAAACAGCTCATACTTCAGTTTTGATGCTTGTTTCATAATAAATGAACAAATGAAAAGATGTCATGAAAGAAAATTTAATGATTGGAAAACAAATATTACAAGAAATTATTCTATTTTATTTTCAGATAGATCTTTCATCTCTAACATGTTATGTAATTAAAAACGTTTCTTTCTATTCTTTGCTCTTACAAATTCTTCAGTGACTTTGTCGCAATTAAGCTGCTGAACAGTATCTGCTTCCATACATAATAAGGATAATGAACTGAGTCTTTCCTGAATCAGTATTGTACACTGAGGGTTTTTGAGTCTCTTTAGAGACAAAAATAAGTGTTCTGTTGTGCAGTTTGTAATTGTTAAAGTTAGGAATATACATAAAGCAATTTCAACTTTGGGAAATATGCATTGTATTTTATCTTCTGTCATGGAATCATATACCTACATGAGTAAAATTTGTCTTTCCTGAATCTGTAAACTTAGTTCTCCTGTAAGAATGAAATTGTCACACTTCTCCTTAAATGTTTGTATTTAAGTCATTGGGGTAAGCCTGCTGTAATTTCTTGGATGCCGTCATGGATTCTTCATTAGGTATATCTGCATTGTTTAAGAAAGAAAATCTATTTGAAAGAACTTCATACACTTTTGCCCTTCTTTTCATGCAAGATTCAATATTGTCGATGATGGTATAGTTGTGGTTCCATATTGATCTCTGGTACTCAATACTTCTGGAGCACTTCCATCATTTACTTGTTTCTTTCTAATGCTTCTGCGATGGTTTGGTTGTGTTTTCAAATTTTTCAAAATATTTTCTTAAATTGTGAAAATACACTCTTAATGACTGGTAGAGATCTGTGCATGCCTTTAAACTTACTTCTGAATTTTGGAGAGTTTGACTCGTCTGATGAAAATGCTGCAATATATTATTCCACATAACCAACATAAACACATACTCTAGTGTTTGCATTTTGTTGGTGATGTTTTCAACTTCTCTTTTGGTATCTCCTTTTTGTCTCTGGTGTTCAGCAATATTTTCTAAGGCATCTAGAATCTGAGTGTATGATACCAGGATTGCACTCATTGCTATAGCATGCGCTTCCCAAAGTGTTTTAGAAAGACATTTCGTACTTGATCATTGCCTAAATATGTTTTAAGAACTGCCCGTTGATGAGGAGAGATGGCAAAAAATGTGTAGAGTAACTGAATAGGAAAAAAACAACTGCTTCCGGATAACAATCTACTGAACTACATCCTACAAGATGAAGTGAATGTGCAGCATATAGTGTGAAAATGGCATATTCGTTCCGCTTAAAATTTTTCTCTTGTGTGCCTTTACAACGCCCTGACACATTGGCAGCATTGTCGTAGGACTGGCCTCTGCACTTAGACAAGTCAATTTTGCAAACTTCACATAAATAGTGAAGTACTCAATTTGCAGTTTCTTCACTGCTATGACTTTTTAAGCTAGTAAACGTGAAAAATCACTCAGCAGGTTTTCCATCTGTTGGAGATATGTACCTTAAAACAATACTTAGCTGATCTGTATGAGAAAGATCAGGAGTAGAATCTACAGAGAAACTGAAATACCAAGCTATACTTATTTCACTGAAAGTAGTTGATCAAACTTTATCACTTAAGTTTATTAATTCTTCACGTTTTTTAGACTGTATATACAGTGGGTTGCTCTTTCCTCTGTTATCATATTTTTGAGATGTGACCTGCTAAAAATGGATCAAATTGAGCAGCAAGTTCAAGTAAACTCCCAAAATTTGCATTTTATAGGGACCCAGACACTTCATTTCTTCCTTGAAAAGATAGTCCATGTTCAGCAATTGTTGTAATGACAGCAACAACACATTGCAAAATGGCTTTCCAGTACTGCTGTTCTTCATTAATTTGTGTTTCCAGTTCATGAGTTATGTGAAAACCATGTCTTCAGAGTAAATAATGACAAAATAAATCTCTGTGAATTGAAGAGTTTTCATGTTTATCGATTGTATTGCAGTTGCACCAATTGCTAAATCCATCTATAGCAAATTGGGCATTAAATGATTTAAGACTGAATAGTTTGCAAACAAAACAATATACAGAGCTGACTGATGGAGAATACAGTAGCTACTCCCTCTTAAAATTTTTACCATTAGTTTTGCACCCTAGAAATCTATTCTGGCTGTTTACCATCCAGAAATTTTTGACATGAATTTTCAAATGGTCCACTGTGATGTTGGCAATCACCTGCCCCTCTTTCGATTCGATAATTTACATCATTAAAAGAAAAATTATTCCACAAATAATATGTATCTCTGTTATTTATGGGGTCCACAGGTGCGACAATTTCAGATTCTAAAATAGTTTCACTTTTTACACTGTTATTAATTTTTTTACTGCAGCAAGAAATGAATGCAGAATTTGGAATAAATTCTGTTATATTCATATTGCTATTAGTAATTTCAGCGCTAGCAGTACTAGTACAACAATTTGTACCCGTTAAACTTGAGCATTCAATGAGAAGAAATCTCTTTTGATTGATTATGTTTCAAAAAGGAAGTTAATTTTGGAATTGCCCTTAGGGATTAACGAATCCTTTTTATCTTCCGTGAGCTTTCGTTTTTTCATTCCACATAGTTGTTGCTGTTTCATTTTACCTGGATATAAAATTATCTCACTTTTTAAATTTGGCTCTCCCATAGCAAATTAATTTGAATAATTGAAAATAAATAAAATTTATAAAACAAGTAAAATATATAAAATAAAATTTACAGTCTAATTTGTACATTAACACAAAAATATACATTTGGGAAAATTAGTAATAAAAAAATTGATTTGGAACAT
>NW_004444048.1:8285620-8290878 GCF_000243295.1 Trichechus manatus latirostris | reverse complement strand
GGAAATAATTTCATTCCTTTGTTGTACGATGTTTGTTGGTGGGCCTTTGCAGAGCTCCATGAGTGTTTGTACATCTTGAAATAATACTTAAAAGCTTGTGCACTCGTTTTCTGTCTTTTGATGCTGCATCTTCACAGTTTGTTGGACTACTGCTGATACCTGATGGTGAACAGAGCGATTGTAAAGAGCATGATACAAATGCAAGGGTATGCTCAATCTGCACACGCCGTGTGGTTTGCTACGTGTAGGACAGGACCAGATACATCACCAGTCATGTGATTATAGTGCCACTGGAGCATTCTTACGTGCTCAACGAGAGAGAACTGAATGTAAGTTTAACAGGTTGAAGGGAAATAGAAAATAAAAGACATGTAAATAATTTTTATTATCTAAATATTCATTATTTCCTTGAGGAATTGTTCCTTCTCCTTACATGGAGATACCTAAGTATTCTGATAAAATATCCATGTAATGTTCTGATAAATGCCCTTTTTTGCTTTCTTGGAAGATGAATTTAGAAACACACTCGTTGCAAAACAGAAACGTATTTTGCATGATAATATTGAATTTTGTTTCCTCTTAATGTGCCTAATATCTCATTTATTAGCATATATAGAGTAATATTGAGCACTGTGTCCTGTGTAATAGACAGTAAAAAATGAAACTCACTTGATCCATAAAACTTTTCGTGTTAGATAAAATATTACTATTTCCATTATTTTTTGGACATTTGCTGTGTTAGCATTGTATTAAGTCATTACCCATGTTGTTGTTGTTAGGTGCCATCGACCCTATGTACAACAGAACGAAACACTGCCCGGTCCTGTGCCATCCTCACATTCCTTGTTATGCTTGAGCCCATTGTTGCAGCCACTGTGTCAGTTCATCTCGCTGAGGGTCTTCCTCTTTTTTGCTGACCCTCTACTTTACCAAGCATGATGTCCTTCTCCAGGGATTGATCCCTCCTGATAACTGTCCAAAATATGTAAGACGTAGTCTCGCCATCCTTGCTTCTAAGGAGCCTTCTGGTCATACTTCTTCCAGGACAGATTTGTTTGTTCTTTTGGCAGTCCGTGGTATATTCAATATTCTTCTCCAGCACCACAATTCAAAGGCGTCAATTCTTCTTCCATCTTCCTTATTCATCGTCCAGTTTTTGAATGCATATGAGGCAATTGAAAACACCATGGCTTGGGTCAGGCACACTTTAGTCTTCAAGGTGACATCTTTGCTTTTCAACACTTAAAAGAAGTCTTTTGCAGCAGATTTGCCCAATGCAATGTGTCTGTTGATTTCTTGACTGCTGCTTCCATGGGTGTTGATTGTGGATCCAAGTAAAATGAAATCCTTAACAACTTCAATCTTTTCTCCATGTATCATGATGTTGCTTATTGGTCCAGTTGTGAGGAGTTTTGTTTTCTTTATGTTGAGGCGTAATCCATACCGAAGGCTGTGGTTTTTGATTTTCATCAGTAAGTGCTTCAAGTCCTCTTCGCTTTCCCATTTTAGAATTATATTAAATGTTTGCTAGATTATGTTCACATGTATGCCAAACATATTTTAAAGTTAGAGTTAAAAATATTATTGTTTACAAAACTTGGGACATAACTCTGTACGTAAATGTTATACAGTTAAAGAGTAACTTGACGGAGTTCATTGCAGTGGGTGACTTGTTCGAGTTCCCTAGCTTTTGCATGTCATCTGGGACTGGAGTTCCCATTGGTTGTTTACCAGGACATGCTCAAGAGCATAGCTTTGTGTTTGTATCATGGCAAAGAGTATTGCTGGCCCTTCTGGCTGGAGTTGCTGGATCAGCAGACGTTGATGTACAAGACAGTTCTCTCAAAATGAATCAGAGACCTGATAATATAATCCATCCTTGCCCAGTAACTGCTCATGTTGGATCCAGCTGCATACTGAGTGAATGTAGCAAGAGTTAGACTTGACAGCCCACTCCCACCTCTTGTTTATTAGAAAGAAATAGTATACTCCTAAGAGACCTACCGGAGATAAAGAGTTTCAATTACATGATGTGGTAGGGCCCTCATAGCTTAAACAACCTTGCACGTGGGTGCCCTCAAGGCCTTATGTGAACTTTATTTCCAGCTGGCACATTCTCACACACTGAAGCTGGTATCAATTTCGTTAAGTGCGCTGCCAGTTCCCTTCCACTGTGGCGTTCGCTTTTCCTCATGTCCTGTCTGCTTGGCATCTGTAGGTCTTTGCTTTGGACAACTGGTGCCCCTGTTTTGTTGATGCCCTAAGCCTGTGCTTACCTTGCTTATTGGGTAATCCAACCCTGCCTAGTGGTTAGACTCTGGCAGCTCAATCTCTTTGCAATTCCTTTCCTTGATTTATGAAACGAGTAGGTTGGGGGATATTTAAGACTCATCCAAGCTTGCAAAACCCTGTTCTCCCCTGATTTTCTGGGATGCTCCTTGTTGCAGTTTTCTGGCCATGACCATCTAGGAGGCCCTGGAGCAGAAGAAAGCTGGTGTGTGCAGCCTCCTCCTCCCCATGTTCAATACTGACTCTCAAGCGTCTGGACTGATCTGCTCTGTTATCAGTCATTTCCTTCCAAGTCGGAGGGGTCTCCCAACATCTGGCTCAGCTCCTTTTTGCCTCATGGATCCTCATTCCCTGTCACAGCTGATTAGGAGCTGGATCTAAAACTGGAGTCTGATAAGTAAGATACCACTGCATCATGTCATTTATTTTATGCCCTGTAATTTAAGCCAGAAACTGTAATACTCCTGTGTAGAAACCTCTAGCATCTTAATAAACCTCCTTATTCTTTAAAAAGGTTTTTTACTATTAGACTAACAGAAGATATTTAATGCCCAATGTGGCTAGCCAGTGTTCTGCTTAAAACTCATAATTTTCAAATCCTTTGCTTTTGGAATCGCTGTGAGGACCTCTGAATACAAAATGATAACTCTCTTATAAGCTTCAAAGAAAGTTTCGTTGTTATGGTTCCCTAAATCTCCAGGCTTTCTACGTGTTATTTAGAGTTCCATTTCACTGTGATCCGCAGCTTTATATTCACTTTGCAAATCACAGATTTGTGTCTCATGATCAGTCTAGGTTCACAATAGTAAGGCTTTCTTCTTTTTCTTCCTTTTGCTTTGATCATGCAGTACTATAGCCTGGGCTCAATAAATTATGCAAAGAATTTCTTCAGATGTAGAGCTCCTGTGACATTAAGTGTTATGTTTCCTTGCTGTATTTTGACATTTTGGGCAATTTAATTGCATTTGAGGATGCTCTTAGCCTAACCAGGATGGAGCAGCAGTGTTACACCCCTGCTGTGCTCAGCGGTGCCTCCTGGAAGGTTGTAGAGGAGGCTTTTTGCTGACCTGTTACCATGTTTATGTAATTCATTATCTCTTAACTACATCCAGGGCTAATTATAAATCATGTCAATGTTTTTAGGGGATAATCTTTTAGGTGTACATTTGATTTCCAAGTAGAAGCAAGTCTTTGCCTCTTTAGAACGCTTTCTATTTTGGAGGTATTGAAGGACTTGGTTTTCTAATTTCTTCTTGTCTATGTTCAGCAGACTGGGGGTAGGGTGCAGATAGGGTGTGTATGCCCTGAGTGCCTTGTGCTTGCCCTGGGTGCTGCTTGAAGCAGGGCACCAGTGAACAGTTTCTATTGGCCATCACACTTTCCATCACCAGTTGTGAAAGATCATTCAGCGATTTAATACTAATTGCCCTAGGTGCTATTTTCCATAGTTAGGCCCTTGATGTTCAGGGATGTTTTTATTATGGACTATCGATACTGAGTGATCATCCCAGCAGAGGTTTAGGATGAGTATGCCCAGCACTTAACCAGAGATGGGAATTTTAGGTTTGTCAGGGATTAAAAGTACAGTGGTATCAGAAATTGTTACAACGCTGGTGAAGGATGTGGTGAGAAGAGATGACGGTCCCAAAAACCCTTTAAGAAAATATAGTAGGTCTATATGTCTGTCTCGGCTAAGTGCTCCATGCCCACTTGAGCTGAAGATGTGGAGTAGGTGGAAGTTGTTGTTGTTAGGTGCCACTGAGTTGGTTCTGACTCATAGCGATCCTATGCGAAACAGAACGAAACACTGCCTGGTCTTGTGCCATCCTCACAACCATTGCTATGTTTGAGCCCATTGTTGAAGCCACTGTGTCAATCCATCTCGTTGAGGGTCTTTTTTCTGGATGACCTTCTACCTGACCGAGTATGCTGCCCTTCTCCAGGGACTGGTCCCTCCTGATAACTTGTCCAAAGTATGTGAGAGGAAGTCTTGCCATCCTCACTTCCAAGGTGGACTCTGGCTGTACTTCTTACAAGACAGACTTGTTAGTTCTTTTGATAGTCCATGGTATATTCAACATTCTTCACCAACACCATAATTCAAAGGCATCAATTCTTCTTCAGCCTTCTTTATTCACTGTCCAGTTTTTGCATGCATATGAAGTTAATGAAAATATCATGGCTTGGGTCAGGTGCACCTTAGTCCTCAAAGTGACATCTTTGCTTTTGAACACTTTAAAGAGGTCTTTTGCAGCAGATTTGTCCAATGTAATATGTCATTTGATTTTTTTTTTAAATTTTTTCCCATATAAAATTTATACATACATTGTTACGTGACTCTTAATTGCTCTCCCCATACTGGGACAGCACAATTCTCCTTTCCACCCCTGATTCCCCATGTCCATTCAACCAGCTCCTAATACTCTCTGCCTTCCCATCTCACCTCCGGACGGAAGCTGCCCGTTTAGTCTCTTGTATCTACCTGAGCTAAGAGGCACACTCCTCACGAGGATCGCTTTATGTCCCACAGTCCAGTCCAATCCCTGTCTGAAGAGTTGGCCTTGGAAATTGTTTTTAGTTCTGGGCTGATAGAGAATCCAGGGGCCATACTTTCTGGGGTTCCTCCAGTCTCAGTCAGACCATTAAGTCTGGTCTTCTTACTAGAATTTGAGTTCTGCACCCCATCTTTCTCCTGCTCCATCCAGGACTCTCTATTGTGTTCACTGTCCGGGGGGTCATTGGTGGTAGCCAGGCACCATCTAGTTGTTCTGGTCTCAGGCTGATGCACTCTCTGGTTTATGTGGCCCTTTCTGTGTCTTGGGCTACTACTTTCCTTGTGTCTTTGGTGTTCTTCATTCTCCTTTACTGCAGTTGGTTGGGACCAATTGATGCATCTTAGATGGCCGCTTGCAAGCTTTAAGACCCCAGATGCCACTCACCAAAGTAGGATGCAGAACATTTTCTTAATA
>NW_004444048.1:8258429-8285520 GCF_000243295.1 Trichechus manatus latirostris | reverse complement strand
ATTTTCCTCCTCTGGAAAATTTCCAGATTCTTTATTTTGGTCACTTGCTGAAGCCATCATGGGTTGCCTCTTTTTGTGATTTGATATTGACTGTTGTCTCTGAGTCATCAATAAGTTATTATATTTATTTATTTTATGTTTGCTTACTGTGTCCTAGCTTCTTGTTTTGTTTTGATATGCCCTAATAGGCTGCTTGTATGAGCTAGTTTGATCATTGGCACCTGTGAAGCTCTAATGTCCTGTCACCAGGTGGTTAGATCTCTTACTGGGTATGTGAGCTCAGGAGTCTGCCTGCTTCTCCTGTATGGATTCATGGCAACTGCCCAGGTAGATAGCCAGCAAGTGTGTGGTGTAGGCTCTTGCTTACAGTCCTCGACAGGCATAGGTGAATGGTGTAGGCACAGGCATCTGACTGCAGCAGGGGGACACACTCGGAGCAAGGCAGTGGGCTGATGGCCGCCCCAAGTGTCAAGGAGGAAGGCGTGGCCCTAGAGCATGTTGGTGGGTGGGTTTTGCAGCCCGACAATGAGCACCTAATACTGTTGGCTGTAAGGACTGGGGGGCAACTCTTACTCATGGGCCCCTAATGCAGGTGTCTAGGCGGTGTGAGTGGAGCCACCAGTCCTCAGGCCCCTGATGTGGGTAGGTGAAGACCCTGCTTAATGGGCAGAGCAGTGTCAGATGTCAAAAACCTGCCACTTCACAGCTGAAACAGTTGAAGTTAGACTTCCGGTATATACCCTGTTGTACTGTGGTAACGAGGGCCTATGCTGTTGAGATGGGCCCACACAAGTCTATACAGGAGGAAGGGCACTCAAAGTCCATGGATCCCTTATGCCTGTGCCTAGGCAAAGGAGCTGTGCCTACCCTGGGTTCCTGGCCTAGGGGAGCCAGCAGTTTATTTTTTTTCCTGTTTGTTAATTTGTTCACTCTCCAAGCCAGGGAGAATGGCTCCGGGTGTGTGACGGATCCTACTTCTGGCCCAGGGGCTTAGCAATTGCTGAAGCCGGTCCAGTCCCCAGTGAAGAGCAGGGAGCGGAGAGGTAAATGGGAGAGAGGCTTTTTTCCCTAAGGGGGGTGTTTTTGATCCATGCAGTAAGCCGTACGTAAGTACTTATCTTTTGCCGATAAGGGCTGCTTCCCACTGGTCCTGGGTGGCCTTGTAGACTCTCTGGTGCTGGGTTTCTCCTGGTGTGGAAAACGTGCCTCCCGAGCACAGCCACTTGCCTGCCTTACCGCTCATGCATGAGCTGCTCACGCCTGAAGGGCTCAGGCTCTCACCGGGTCAGGTCTGGCGGCTCCTCGCTGCTTCCAAATCGTCTCTCCCTCCCCCTGCCACTCAGTCTGGTTTCTTAACTCTACCTTTAATGTTTAGGGCTCCCAGATTGCCATATATAATTGAATCACATGTTTTTTCGGGTCTTTGTTGTAAGAGGGTCCACTGGAAGCTTCTGACTAGTCTGCCATCTTGGCCCCACCTCCTCTAAAATACTTTCCTTCATTCATTCCCTAAACACTGATTGGTGCTGCCACCACACGCAAGGCACTGTGCTTGGCTGTGGTGTTGGTCACATCCAGGGCGCCATCAGGAAGCTCGTTTGATTTCTTGACTACTGCTTCCACAGGTGTTGATTGTGGATCCAAGTAAAATGAAATCTTCGAAAACTTCAATGTTTTCCCTATTTATCATGATGTTGCTTATTGGTCCACTTGTGAGGATTTTTGTTTTATGTTGACTCTCCCTACTGAAGGCTGTGGTCTTTGATCTTTATTAGTAAGTGCTTCAAGTCGTCTTCACTTTCAGGGAGCAAAGTTGTGTCGCCTGCATATTGCAGGTTGTTAATGAGTCTTCCACCAATCCTGATGCCACATTCTTCTTCATATAGTCCACCCTCTCAGATTATTTGCTCAGCATACAGATGAAATAAGTGTGGTGAAAGGATACAACCCTGACGCACACCCTTCCTGATTTTGAACCACAGAGTATCCCCTTGTTCTGTTCAAACAACTGCCTCTTGATCTATGTACAGATTCTGCATGAACACAGTTAAGTGTTCTGGAATTTCCATTCTTCACAATGTTATCCTTAATTTGTTTTGATCCACACAGTTGAATGCCTTTGCATAGTCAATAAAACATAGGTAAACATCTTTCTGGTATTCTCTGCTTTTCAGCCAAGATCCATCTGACATCACCAATGATATCCCTTGTTGCAAGTCCTCTTCTGAGTCTGGCTTGAATTTCTGGCAGTTCAGTACTGCTGCAACCATTTTTCAAGAGCAGCTTTGAATTAATTGTTTTTGTCTTACAGTAAAGGTATCAAAAACATCTATTGCACTGTTGGAGCTTAGGGTGGAATTGTAGGGAGATTTCTTCTGCCTTCTAGGCCTCACCTCCTATAATCTGTCCACTCCTTGCCTAAAACCCTGGCAGTGCAGACTGCAACTGTTATGTCGGTTTCCAGGGTGGGTAGTATCCCCTGGGACTGCATTGTGTTTTCCCAGAATAGTGTTAGGAAAACTAGAACACACCGTTCACAGTTTTTGTCTTCCTTTTGAGCCAATACTTGGCAACTCAGTCAGAACAGGACCTAGGTGGGTCTGTATATGAAGGCTTCGATGTTCTAAAAAGTTAAGAGACCAGAATGGAATTAATCTCTTTCCAGCAAGCAGCCTGTTACTCAGATTCAGATTCACTTCCTTGTTTATAAGCTTGCATGCATTTTGATTTTGAATATTTGGTTTAAAAAATTGAGGCCCTTACACATTGTTCTCCCCCTAAAAGTCAATCGCAGTGTATTTCTAATGACTTTGAAATGTTGTGCATGGAAGATGGAATATACACACAAAATAGGCTGTTGTGAAGTACATAAAATAAACATCTTTCCAGAAATGATGGAAGTTTAATAGTGGAGCACCTTGTCTTCACAGCACATTCAATTAATTAAGAGTTGTGGATAAATAATACATTTTCTAGTACCTTAACATTTGTCCACATACAGTGTTTTATAAAACCAATGATTCACTAATAAATTTTTCAATCTGCTTTTATTACATGGTGATCTTATAATTTAAAATGTGAAATGACCACATTTAGAACTTGGCAGAGAAACTTCCCAGTTATATAAATATTTTTAGATTTTCATTTCTAATAAAAATGGCATCTATAGCATTTTTATCTTTAATTTTTGAATTATAAGATTACATTCTATTTTGCACCTTTACGTATTCTAATTTTTTAAATTTAAGATATTTTTGTGAAATATCAAATGTTGTTGTTAGGTGCCATGGAGTTGATTTTGATAGAGTAGAACAGCTGATTTATGATAGAGCAGAACTGCCCTGTAGGGTTTCCTGGGCTGTAATTTTTAGAGAAGTAGTTCGCCAGGTCTTTCTCCCACGGAGCTGCTGGGTGAGTTCGAACTGCCAACATTTCGATTAGCAACCGAGCACTTAACCATTGCACCACCAGGGCTCCTTTAAATTTTGAATAGATGACAAAAATCTAATACATTTTTTTTTCAAGTTTAAAGACTTTATGATGAATATTCATTGAATATCTCTGGATTGTGTGCCCTTCTCTCAACCATTCTCTTCCAACCTCCCTCAGAATTCATTATCCTGAATTTTGTATTTGTTATTCCTTTTCGTTGTGGTTTTGCCACGTATGTGTGTGTCTCTACACAATATGCTGTTTAGGTTTGGATGTTTTTGAAATTTATATTAATCAGATCATTCTGTAGGTATTATTTTGGAAATTGCTTTTCCCCCTCATCATTATGTTCATGAGATTTGCCATTCCTTTCAGCTGCTATATTATGTTTCATTGTGGGACTGTGGCATTATTTATTCATAATGCTATTGACAGACATTTGAGTTTTCATTATTTTGCTACCACAAACAGTGCTGTTATCAAAATTTTTACATGCTTATTGTTGTAAATGTACAAGACTTCCTCTAGGTAATATTCCTAGGATTGACATTTCTGGGTCATAGGGCATGGATACCATCAACATCATTAAATAAGTCAAATTTTTATTCAGAGTCATTTTATCAATGTGTACTCCCATCAGTAAAGTGTATGTGATTCAACTGACCCGTGTCCTTGCCAATCCTTGATATTGTCAGGCTTTAAAATTGTGGCCAATTTGGTGGGCATGAAATGGTATGTCACTGTGGTTTTTAATTTGTTTTTCCATAGACACTAATGAGATTCAGCATATTTTCATCTGTCTACTATTGGCCATTTGGGTTTCCTTTTCTGTGACGTGACTTTACCCACTTTTCTATTAGTTTGTTAATTTTAATGTAGTAGAATTTATCACTCTCCTCCTCTGTGGTTTTCATTTACTATGTCTTATTTAAGAAATTCTTTTTCATTCCAAAGTAAAGAAGATATCCTCCTATATATTTTTTTCCAAAAATGTTATAGTTTTTTTTCACTTTTAAGTCTTTAAATAATCTGTGATTTATTTTTTTTGTGTGTATGTATAAAGTCAGCTGAGAGTGCAGTTATTTTTTTACTGTATGAAAAACAGATTATCACACAATAATTTAAAAAATAAAATCCAGCCTTTCCCTAATAAAGTTTCCATGTATCTATGGGTCTGTTTTTACTTTCCTTGTACTAATATCACATGGTTTTAATTATTATAACCTTATAATGCTTGTCAATATTTAGTATAATAGATACTCTTCCCTAGTTTATTTTTTCCATGGGTTCCTGGCTATTCTTGGATGTTTACTGTTCCATATATGTAAGATTTTTATTAGAATTACATTAAATTTATAAATCAATTTTGGGAGACTCAATATCTGTAAGATATTCAGTCTTTCTATGTGCAAGCATAGTATATTTTCCAAATTATTTAAACCCTAGTGCTACGTAATGTTTTATAATTATCTCCAGAAAGGACTTGTGTTCCTGTATTCCATATACATTTGATGCTATTATAAATGTTATTATTAAAAATTACATTTTCCAACTTCTTGTTTTTGTATAGAAATATTATAAAACGTTATTGAGAGCAATTAAAGAATACTTAAATAATGAAAGACATACTATGCTTCTAAATTGGAAGACTCCATATTGTGCGCATAGAGATTACCCCACCAATGTTTAGAGAGTCCATTTAATCCCTATCAAAATTGCAGCAGGCTTTTTTGTAGAAATTGGTAACTTAATCCTACCATTTTAATTGAAATAAACAGGAACTAAAATAGTCAAAATACTTTTAAAAAGAAGAAAAATTAAGGGCTATACTACCTGATTTTAAAACTTACTGTATAACACCACAGTTACACCAAGACAGTGTGGTGTTGGCATAAGAATAAAGCTGTAGATCAGTGAAACAGAATAAAGAGTCCAGAAAAAGAAAAATTACCTTTATGGTCAATTGATTTGTGACAAAGATGCCATGGCATTTCAATCTGGAAAGAAGAGCCTTTTCAACAAATGTTTTTGGAACAAATGGATAACTATATGAAAAAAAAAAGGACTTAGATGTTTCCTTACCTTACTTCATACAAAAAATTAATTAAAAATGGATCATAGTCTGGAATTAGCCCCCTTCTCCAAAAAAAAAAAAAAACGAAGCCCACTGCCATCGAGTCGATTCCAACTCTTAGTGACCCCGTAAGTTTTCCAAGGCTGTAAATCTTTATGAAAGTCTCCCATGGAGTGGCTGGTGGGTTTGAACCACCAATCTTTTGGTTAGTAGCTAAGAGCTTTAACCACTGCCCCACCAGCGCTCCTTAGTCTGGAACAGAAAATCTAAAACTATAATTCTTATAGAAGGAACACCAAAGAAAATCTTTGTGACTTTGAGCATGCAAAGATTTCTTAGATATGATATCAAAAGCATGATCCATAAAAGAAAAAAATAATGATAAATTGGAATTAGTGAAAATTAAAAACTTGCTTTTCAGAAGACGACATTCAAAAAATGAAAAACGAGCCAAAGACTGGGAGAAAATATTTGCAAATTATATATCTGATAAAGGGCTCATATTTAGAATACATACAGAAGTCTTACAAGTATATAAAAAGTTGACAAAAAACTCAATAAGAAACAGGCCAAAGATTATAATAGATCAGAGAAAATAAGTGATTGACAAATAAGCACAGGAAAAGATGCTTAACAGCATTAGTCATTAGGAAAATACAAATTAAATCACAATGAAATACGACTACACACCCCTGGAATGATTACAATTTAAAAGTCTTGCCTATACCAAAGGTTGATGAGGATGTGGAGAGACTCTTATTGCTGGTCGGAATGTAAAATGGTACCATCACTTTGGAAAACAGACAGTCTCTTAAAAAGTTAAACCTGCATTTACGATTCAATACAGCAATTTCTCTACTAGATACCTTCCAAAGAGAAATAGAAACATATCTGCATAAAGACTTGGATACAAATGTTCATGGCGGCATTATTCATTGTTTACAGCCCAAAACTAGAAACAAACTAATGTCCATCAACTGGCGAATACCAAAAAACCAAACCAAACCCATTGCTGCTGAGTCGATTCTGACTCATAAAGACGTTATACGTCAGAGTCAAACTGCCCCGTAGGGTTTCCAAAGAGCGACTGGTGAATTTGAACTGCCGACCTTTTGGTTAGCAGCTTGAGCTCTTAACCACTTTGCCACCAGGGCTTCAACTGGCAAACAGATACACAAAATATGGAATATCCATACCAAGGAGTATTGTTTAGCAAAAAAAGGAAAGAACTACTGGTAATGCAGTAACATGGATGAAGATGAAAAAGATGCTAAGTGAAAGAAGCCAGCCACAAAAGGCACATAATAATAGATGACTCAATTTATATGAAATTTCTAGACGAGGCAAAACTTTAAAGAAAGAAGGCAGGTCAGTGGGTTCCAGGGGCTGCAGGTAAGACTGAGGATTGATTGATTGCAGACTCCATGTGGGAAGTTTTTGGAGTGATGGAAATGTTTTAAAACTGGATTGTGAAGATGATTGCAGAATTGTTCCACATTTATTAATAATTCCTGAGCTGTGTACTTAAAATGGGCAATTTTATGGTATGTAAATTATACCTCAGTAAAGCTTAAAGAATAAATTGGGAGATATATGGATAGATAGAGGGATGAATAGAAGGATGGATTTGTGATTAAAAAACAAACAAAACCCTGTGGAGCAGTTCTACTCTGCACACACAGGGTTGCCAACAGTTGGAATTGACTCCAGGGCAACTAACAACAATACAATGTTAATGTCAATGGGTTTATGAGTGTTCGCTGAATTTATTACAAAATAAGAAAAATACATGAAGAATCTTCTCTTTAACAAGTTAAATTTTTAATCTTCCCTTTTTCTCCTTGAGCTTATATTTCCATTCCTCTTCCCTTATAAAATTTTATCCTAATGTAATAATTTCTTTTTTATTTGAATGGCTTTCATTGAGTACTCTACCATATTTTTCTGCAATAAAAATCTATATATATATACATTTTCAAATTTTTAAATGGACTATGCACATAGGCTTTAAATATTAAAAATGTTTCTGCATTTTGTTATGAATGCAAACAACTTAAATATATTTATTATCAATGCATTGAGACAACACAGGGTTATGGTTAAGAACACAGACTCTGGGGTCAGACTGCCTGAATTCCAGACCGAGTTCTGCCCACCTCTGCAGCCTTGAGCAAGTTTCTTAACCTCTTTGTGCATCCATTGCCTCAACTATAAAATGGGGTAAAATGGCATTTCATAGAGATCTCAATGGAGTTAAATGGGCTGAAATACATATAGCACTTAGGACTGTACCTACCCATGTTGTTGTGTGCCTCTGAGGTGATTCCGACTCATATACCAAGACTCATAGCGACTCTGTAGGACAGAGTAGAACTGCCCCATAGGGTTTCCAAGGAGCAGCTGGTGGATTCGAACTGCCGACCTTTTGGTTAGTAGCTGAGCCCTTAACCACTGCACCACAAGGGCTCCTTATATGATAGAGCAGAACTGCCCCATAGGGTTTCCCAGGCTGTAATCTTTACGGGAGTAGATTGCCAGGTCTTTTCTCCCTTGGAGCGGCTGGTGGGTTCGAACTGCCGACCTTCCCATTAGCAGGCACACGCTTAACCACTGTGCCACATATATGTTTGCTATTATTTTGATGTTGATAGTTATTATACACATAAAGTAAAATTTTATTGGACGTGTCAGTTGAATATCATTTATTGCTAGAATGAGTCAGCATCAGTGCTATCCCTATTTCCATTGTGACACAGCACAGAGAAGCTTTTTTACATAAATCAGTAGATGGGAATGGAAGTTTTTTTTTCTCCCTTATATAATTAAATCACTTGATTTGAGTTACATGCCAAAAAATCACCAATTTTTTATCAAATACGTTTAATGATCTTTCAGTGGATGACTGATTCAATTTTTTGAAAGCAAGGGTTTGCCGACCACCAGACTTTCAAAAGGTTTTTTTTTTCTATCTTTCTGATCATTTTCTTCTGCAATTACAGGACTGACTTTCAGATTATACCTTTGTTTGGTGCCTTTTACCCTCCAGGACAGTGGGCCTTTGTGATATTCTGGTTGAAGGGGAGGTTTGTCTTCCTTTTATAAAGTGGTAGAGAGAGCTATTGTGAAAGAGAAATGGTGTGATACTTAGACCTTAGTCCTCCTCAGGAAAATCAATGTAAGCAAACAGTACACGTGGAACGTCTTTGTGTGTGGCAACAGGTGCAAGAGCTCCAGTTTGCAGAGCCGGACTCTAGAGCCCTCTTTTCTGTTGGGCATCTGAACCATGAATATGTCATGTTCAGTGTCTGCCAATTTGAGTTTTCTGTTCTTGTCCCCATTGGGTGTGGGCACTCAGTGGGGACCTATTAGTAAACAGGAGGAAATAAGGTAGGGAGTGGAATAATGGTTATTACGGCTGAGCACATATATTGTGGGTTAAATTTTATCTTCAAGAGTTAACCTGGTTAACTTGGTTTGTTCATTTTTACATAAAAAGCAGTTTGCATATACAGCGCTATTTTCATCTATTGTAAAATGAATGGTATGAAAGTGGAATTCATTTTTAGGATTCTCTTCCATGTAGTGATTTTTTTTTTTCAGGGAAGGCTGTAATACATTTGACAGTAGTGGAGTCTCATGAGAAGTCTCTGAGACGAGCCAGCAGATACAGGGCAGCTTTGTAAAGTGGCTTTGGGAACATTTTGCCAAGGGTATGCTTTTTTTTCCATGCTCTGCCTCTGGACCCCGAGTCCCTAAGTATTTCTTGTGTCTGCTCCAACTACTCCATTAGCTTCACCTCATTCCAGCCATGTGAGAAGTACAGTGTCATCTGCAGTTAGTTTATAGCCATGTTAGACATAGACTGTCATTTGCAGCTAGCTTATAGCTTGAGTTAAAACTAATTAAATAAAGTCACCAATATCCTAGCTCAGTGCATTTCATTTTTTGGCATCAGAATATGCAGGACAATGCAGAACATTTCACTAGGTTTGAAGAAATAGTAAAGCATGGTTCTAAGGCAATATTTTGAACTAAAAAGAAATAAATCTTCATTTATTCCCCCCTCCTCCAAATCATCACATAAAACTGGTTCCTGCATTAATACTTTCCCTTCTTACCTTGTAAAATATTGAGGTTTTGTATTTTCTTCTCTGGAAATGGTCTTCTTAAGGTGCAGACAGGTTTTGCCAAGGACATTTGAGGGCCAGGCTGATGGCAAACATTGGGCTTCCGCGTCACTTGGTTTCTCCGTCGCATGGTCACTGAGAGAGCCCTGGAATACGAGCGAGGTGCCAATGGCGGTGGAAAAACAGCAGCTCTCAGACTAATTGGCATGCTGCGGGGAGCATAAGGAGCCAGAGTGACTTACAAGGGATCTGCTGTGTCCTAACAGGCCTGAAGATTTTCTGCAGACCTTGGCAAGGTGGAGCAGTCTGCATTTGGAGTAGCTCAGTCTTGAAGCCAGTAAATATAGCAGCTGCTTGATTAAAGAGCGCTGTTCAGCAGAATCAATGGGAACAGAAATCAACTATAAACTCTTTTGCTTCACTGAGGAGGGAGAAAGTATATTCGTGCACGCTGGACCAACGAGGGGCCTGTCTTGCTTGATGCAAAGATGCTAGAACAACCTCATCTGGCTGATCATATACTTCTCTTAGCAAATTAAGTAATTCATACTTGTCCAGGAGTCTGGGGGTCGTGCAAAAAGTTAACGTGCTCGGCTACTAATATAAAGGTTGGAGGTCCGAGTTCACCCAGAGGTACCTCTGAAGAAAGGCCTGGAGATATACAGTACTTGTAAAAAATTAGCCATTGAAAACTCTATGAAGCACAGTTCTACTCTGACACACGTGAGGTCCCCATGGGTCAGAGTCCACTCGAAGGCAACTAGTTTATACTTTTTCAAGATTACTTGCCTCGTGCTGTGAGTTGCGGATCTTTCTATGCATAATATTCTTCATATATATTTTCATATGATAATGAGGGATTTGAATAGAATTTTATACATTTCAGGGTGTTTTCTATACATTATATCATATATCATAGCAACCCCAAGAAAGCTATTTTGCATATCAGTATCAGTAAGCGTTAAATTATTAAAAGCATTTTTAAATTTTAAAGCAAAGTTTGTAAAGCTGACATAGATCTGGAAGAGTGTCCCAGAATCGTGATTGGCTCCATTTTCATCTGGAATTTGATTTCTGAAAGAAGGCAGAGAAAGGATAAACAGCACAGCCACGGGGCAGGGGTTCTCTGATTTCTTTTCCATGTTTTGACTCTTTTGGGGGGTCTGTGAAATTTTCTCTCCCTCAAATCTTTTGATACTGATATGTTGTATTTTAAAAGATGGCAGTTGTATATTGAAACATATTCTGTTTTTACTCAACTCTGTTTAATGTGGAGATTTTTTTGCCTCTTTTTCTTTCCACACTCATTGCTTTAAAAAAAAATTTTTTTTAACTTTCATTTTGTTTTTTCACTGCTTTTTTCTTAATATGCCAAGTATTGTGCTAAACAGTTTACATTCATTATCTTATTCACACAACCCTATGGGGTTGTTACTATTATTTTCCCCATTTTACTGAGGAGAAGACAGACTCTAAAAGGTTAAATGTGTAGGCCCGAGGATGCTCAGTTAGGGAAGAATTCAGATTCATTTAAACTCAGGTAGTTTTGACCTGTGTTCTTAAAACCATTTTATAAAATAGTGTCCCTAAACTCTAAAACTTTTCTCAAAATTTGAAGCTTCACACTTGTACTTTCTGTTTTTAGATGGAATACTTATATTATTTGTTATGTTGTGTAAAAAGAAATGGAAAGAGTGATTTCCTGTCCTCCTCATCTTGCCTTTCTACCCTTATCCAGTATCCTTTCTTACTGATTTTTCTCCTAGTTCTGAAACTAGTCTGATAGGATGTGCTCTTGGCAAAAGGAGAACTTTCTTTTATTGACATGTTTACAAGAGAAATAAAACTGCTCACTTTACGCAGAAGAAAACTACGACAACATTTTGTTTTTATTTCACCCCTATTTAAGATGCTGGTTTGATGTGCAGAGGTTCCCAACATCTTGGATTTGTCTTTCATAGACTATTTCTTCTTTTATGCATACCCCAAACAGCAATTCTTAGGAGAATATATTCTAGATTTATGTTTGCACTCTTTGGATTCTCCCCCTCCCCGCCAAGGAAAGTAGCTTGTCTTTGGGATTTATTAAACAAAAGAAAGTTTTTCACAGAGCCTGCTATTTCAGCTATGCTATAGCTCTGATTGGAAAATTCCAATATATTCTGACTATACCTTATGTTAAGTACCTAAAAATTTTGTCAGCAAAATACTCTTAGACCAGGAGTCCTTAGGTGCTCCCGGGCTTCAGATGGTCTTACTGCAACTGTTGGCAATATAACAAATATTTCAGTATGTTTATCAGAGTAAGGGGTGAGGCTGAAATGCTAAGAACACTGATTTGGATGATAAAGTTACTTCAACAAAATTATTTACTTTTCTGATTTTCATTGACTATGATTAGTAGTTTCTCTCTTTTGTGCTTCACATGCATTTCTTTCATAAATAAAGTATATTTTATTTGTTGGATGCTTCTGTATACAGCATTTCCTCCCCACTTGGCTATATTCATTCCGTCACTCTCCATTTATTAAATTCATACCATGCCAAAGTAAAGACCATGACCCCTTGAACTAAGTAAGATCACCCCATTATAAACTCATTCTAGTATTCTGCACTTCTCTGTGACAGTTTTATCACTCTGTGTATTATGCATCTGTGTGACGTCTCTCTTCTGGACAGAGCTGAGGAGGCCAAGTTCTCACAGTGCTGGGCACACTGCCTGACCATAAAATCATCTCAGAAAACAGATGTTGAATGAATATATCTCTGTATTCCTTCTCCTGGGGCTCATTTTATATCTGTCATGAACAAGTAATCACCATGGATTCTAGTGCTGTGGGGACAAGAAAAAAAGGAAAAAGAAATACAACATAAGCCTACCCCCAGGGAGCTTACCATTCAGCAGAGCAAAAGGGAACACCATACCCATACTCCCTGTGAAGTGCTGTGCAAGGTGGAGAAGGGGGGAGGGGGAGCGGGCTACAGGCAAGGAAGGCTTCTCAGGGGAGACAGGACTTGGGTGAAGATTTGTAGGGAGAGAACATTTCTGGGCCAGCTCAAGAGCAGGATCAACATGGAAGGTGGGGTAGATCATCACATGGCGCAGAGGCCAATCCGGGGATAACATGAGAGTCTGCGGAATTCTCCTAGTCACAGTGCTGTCTTCCATTGCTCCTGTCCTAGGGCATTGAAAACACGTGCTTTGCCTAACGTCAGGGCTTGAGTGAGTGGAGAGCTGGAGCCAGGGCCGGGGCTAAGGGGTTGCTGGAGATTTGAAATAGGAAAGGGCAGCAGCACTGGAGGCGGTAGCAGCCCTTCGAACCATAGCCTTGTGGCATAGGATGCCTGAGGATGGAGAGCAGAGGAGGGAGAGATGTAAGGGGGCACAAGGGCGAGATGCTAAAAGCAATTGCATATAGCAGCTAAGCAAGCTGTTGGAGAAGGAGATAGAACCCCCATAAGCTAAGCAGCATCAGTGTCTCCCATGAGCCTCATGAAGATGAAAATGGGGATAGCTGGGGCAGAAGCAGGGCCAAGGAGGAAGCGTGTCACCGTGCCTATCATGGGAGAGGGGCCCTCAGGGTTGGGATGATCTGTATGTGTCGCAGATCCTGCAGGGTGGGTCTAAATCCAAGAGGTCCCCAGGATAATCCCAAACATCGGCTTTATATTTATTTTGGGGGCATTTAGTCTCCCACCCAGTAATTGTTTGCCCCTAATCCCTCCAGCATACCTGCCTCATAAAACCCAAGATGGCTCCAGGTGTAACTGTTTATCCTCAAGACCAGAGATACTGATGCCTCATCCACCGCCCCCCCCATACTCCCACTCCTGTTTTCCAACAATAATAAAGTACACTTTTCTGCTAACAGTCTATTTTCTCTCATAATTGCTCTCTTCCCACATGCACGTGTAATAAAGCCCATTCATTAAGTTTCATTTCTTTTACTCTCACAATTGGAACAACAACAATGACAAAACTCTGTCAACTTCAAAAGGGGGTGGTGGTGGAGAGGACGGATTTGTAGGGTGAGCAACCACAGTGCAGAAACAAGTTTACCAAAAACACCCTGGGAGTGTCATCGAGAATATCAGAATAAAATCCTGGAATCTGATTCTAGTCATTTCATTTGGAACAGAAATAATTATTTTCATGCATGACTGTTTCTAAGTAGTTGACAATTCCTGAATTCAGTGTTCCAGATGAAAGCACGTGTGCTCGACCCTGTTAAAGTACTCCCAGAATTAGCTCGTCACATTCCCACATTTCAGTGAAGAAGCCACAATGTAGATAGAAGTAATTACTTCAGACTAAATCCTGATGCGAATGGCGCTACCTCATTAGCATTGTGGCTGAGTGAAAAGCCAGATTATATTTTTAATTAGTTTAGAACAGTGATAAAATTAAAGTGGAGTTGTGGGGCAGAAGGAATATGTAATCCTATTATACTAATGTTTCAACATAAAGGAAACAGCAACAGGGACTGAATTACTTCTGCTCTTGCCCCTGCCTTTAATATTCCCGGCTGCTCAAGCACTTGCCTTTTGGGAAATGCACACTTCCCTCCCAGTCTAAACTTTTCTCTTTCTGCCTGCAGGGCCCGGATCAGATTTCACCCTCTCTGTGAAGTTCTTCCTGACCACCTAATGCATCTTTCTCTGAATGCTTGTGGCCTTGTTGTTTGGGTACCTAAACCCAGTTATATATATGTTACTATTCTCTATAGTTATTCTTCTTCCCTTTGCGGAAGTGCCATATACAAAACAGCCTCAAGAAATTGATTTTATTTCTAGAAAGGGTAGGAAGAGGATGTGTAGGGAACATGGACAACATTCAATTTTGTTCAATATATATTTTTTGAGGAATTATTGTGTATAGGACACTATGGGAAATTTTTAAAAAATATTAATAATCCAATGCCCTTGCTCTTATCTAAAATATTATTGAAACTTAATAGATAATGCAACTACATCAAACTTCCCAGGAACTTGTCCAGAACCATATGATCATCTTCATAAACATTATTTCAACCCTTTTAAATCATTAGGGCACAATCGCTGAAGGAAGGCCTGAAAGACATAAGGTCATCCCTCCATCCATCCATCCATCCCTCCCTCCCTTCCTCCCTTCCCTGTCCCTCCCTCCATCCATCCATCCACCCATGTATCCATCCATCATCCCAACCATTTAGGAACATTAAGAGTCCATGTGTATTAGTGCTAGGTGTTGGGATACAGAAATAAAAACTGTTATAGATAAAGTTCCTGCCCTCTGGAGCTCCCTGCCTCTATAAATATACCAGTACCCTTTGTTGTCAAGTCGATTCCAACTCATAGTGATCCTATAGGAGGACAGAGTAGAAATGCCTCATAGGGTTTCCAAGGAGTGGCTGGTAGATTCGAACTGCCAAACATTTGTTTAGCAGCCGAGCTGTTAACCACTGGGAGAACAGAAATTGGACTAGAGCCAGATCATGAAAGACCTTGTATGTTTTGATAAGGTGTTTCGATTTTATTCTGAATTTGATGGAAAAATGTTGTGGATGTTAAGCAAGGAAGTCACGCGAATGATTTATGTTCCAGAAAGATCTTTCTGAAAGCATGACAAGGGCTAATGATGGAATAGAGTTGTGGCAGAGCAAGTCTGAATTTAGGGAGATGAGCAAAAAGATCATTAGATATTCAAGAGAAACTCTCCAAACAGAATTCTCTAAGAATAGGGATCTCTCTAAGAACTTGCATCATAGCCACCAATTTGGGAACTGAAATTTCCTGGCTGAACATTGTACCAGTTTAAAACCTTTTTGGTCATAACACCAAAGATGAGTTAAAATAACTCATAGGAATTGTTTAATTGGCTTTTGAAAATGAATGATTTTTGAAAACAAAATTTTGGTTATCATTCTCTGCATATTTTGTTAAAGTTTTGTGCAATGAGAGGTTATATTTATCTAATACACAGAGCCTTTAAAATAAACTGGCACTCAAAGGGCATCACTGAAAATATTTTATGGTTTAAGGGAATTTTATAGTCCTTTCACATAGGATTTTATTAATAAGATAACAGTTTCAATATCCTTCATCTTTACTATCTTTTCTTCCCAGAGCTGAAGGACCCATTTTTATGTCAAAGAATGTGTAAAAAATGATTTATGAAATTCAGAGAAGGTAGTACGATCTCATTTAAATCTTCCTAAAAGACAGAATTGCACATGAACAAAGATTCCCTTGTCGACACTCCATAGAAATTCAGGCTGCTCTGTGCAGCTTCTTCCTGCCCTACTGTGAAATCTGGTTCATGAAAACAATTCCTTAGTCCAGATTCGGTTCCTCCATCTCCTGCCACTATGGTCTGGAACAAACAGGACACTCTTGTGGGATCCACAGTTAAAGATTCTACTTGTGCACATAAACCTAGCTGGTCCTCTCCCGGTCTTGATGGTAGATTTATAATCCCACCTATCAGAAGTCAAAATTCTGTTGCCTGTTAGTCCTAATCAAGCAGCAGGAGCTTCCTGAAGGAAATGCTGACAACCCTAATTGTTCGCAGCTGGAGAGTGTAACTTTGGTTCCAATGGTGAGATTTTTTTAGCCTCTCCTTCCCCATTCCTTCTTGACTTTATAGGTAGGAGGTGGGCTCTGGGATGGTTAATTTTATGTGTCAGTTTGGCTAGGCTATGATGCGCAGTTGTTTGGTCAAACACTAGTCTGCTTGCTGTTATAAAGTACAGTAGTTAAAACAAAACAAAATCCAAACCAGTTGCTGACTCGTGGTACATGTGATCAAGTCAGTTGGCCTTAAGTAAAGCAGATTAACCTCCACTATGTGTGTGGGCCTTAACCAATCAGTTGAAGGCCTCAGGATTTAGCCCTCAAGCTAAAAGGGAGTTTCCCTCGGGTGTGTTCTGCCTCCAGAGGATAAATACACATTTAACCAGAAATTCCTCACAAGCCTGGGGCACAAGCCTGCACAAATCTCCAGTCAGCTGCCTGACCTACAGATTTTCCACTTGCCAGCCTACGTAATTATGTAAACCAATTCCTTAAATCTCTGTCTTTCTGAGTTATATATCTCACTGGTTCTGTTTCTCTAGAGAACCCTTAGTAAGACATGCTCCAAGGATCCATAACAGAGATATTCATTTGCAGGGTAGTGAATGTCTGTTCAGACTCTGGCAAGATTCTGAGACATTGATTTGGTTTGATGATAGTGACGGTTAATATCAGAGGTTTATGTTCTGTTGTACATAGGGTAGCTATGAGTCGGAACCGATTCAACGGTACCTAACAACAACAACAACATGTTTAAGGTAGGGAGACCTGGTGGTGCGGTGGTTAAAGCGCTTGGCTGCTAACTAAAAGTTGGAACCGCCAAGTGCTCCACAGGAACAAGATGTGGCAGTCAGCTTCCGTAAAGATTTATAGCCTTGGAAACCTTATGGGAGCAGTTCTACTCTGTCCTATAAGGTCGCTTTGAGTCGGAGTCAACTCCATGGCAGTGGGTTTATGTTTAAGATAAGGAGCCCTGGTGGTGCAATGGTTAAGCGCTCAGCTGCTAACCAGAAGGTTGGCAGTTCAACCCCACCAGCCATTCCAAGGGAGAAAAGACCTTGTGATCTGCTCCCGTAGACATTACAGCCTATGAAACCCTATGGGGCAGTTCTGCTGTATCCTGCAGAGTTCCTACGAGTTGGAATTGACTCGAGGGCACACAACAACAGATATTTAAGGTAAGGATGCTGACACGAAGCTGACGGTGTTTGGGGGTTAATCAAATGAGATACCAGAGCAGCTGAAGAACAAAGGTCTCTTTCTTGTTTTTCTGTGAAGTTCGTGTATAAACAAACAAACATGAGAATGAAGAGGCAGTTTGTTTATGAATGCTTCGAGAACAGACAACATTTTAAGTCAGCCATAGAGGTGGTTAAGAGCTCAGCTGCTAACCAAAAGGTTGGCAGTTCAAAACCACTAGCCTCTCCTTGCAAACCCTATGGGGCAATTCTGCTTTGTCCTGTAGGGTAGCTATGAGTTGGAATTAACTTGAGGGCAACAGGTTTGGGTTTGTTTTTTTGATTTTTGTAGAGGTAGCTTAGGAGACCTAACCCCTTAGAAATATTAGAGGTTTTCACCATCCACTATCTTTGTCACCCACAAATAAACTTTCTGAACATCTCTTGTAAGAGGTTGCCATGGCGGACAATGGCAATGCAAAGAGGCTTTATAATAGAATCCAGGGAGGCAGGACATATTCATATAAAAGTAAAAGATTGTCAAGGTAGATGCTATGCCAAGTGTGGTACAGTGGAGTATTACTCAGCCATGAAGAGAAATGAAGCTCTGATACGTGCTACAACGTGGATCAACCTTGAAAACAGGCTGAGCGAGATAAGTCGGTCACGAAAGGACAGATATTGTAAGATCTCACTTATATGAAATATATAAAATAGACAAGTATATAGAGACCAAAGTTTATTAGTGGTTACCAGGGGTGGATGGAAGGGAGAGGGAAAGGAAGACATAATGCTTAGGAGGCACTGAGCTTCTATTTGGGCTGATGGAAAATTCAGGAATGGTTTAGGGTGATGGTTGAACAACATGATGAACATAATTATTGCCACTGAACTCTACGTGTGAAGATTGTTGAAATGCAAATTTTTGTTACCTATATATTTACCACAACAAAGGAAAAAAATTTTTTAAAAAAGGAGGTAAAAAGGGGCACCACATAGTAGAATCAGAGAGAATGACAGAGATCAATGAGATATACAGTACAAGGTCAGGAAAACAAAAGAAAGGGAATTTAGGAAGGAGGAGATGATCAATGGTATTATTACAGCAAGATTAAGGAGAATAAGAACTAAAAATAAAGTTATTTGCACTTAGCTATTCAGAAGTTGGAGCCCTGGTGGCACAGTGGTTAAGAGCTTGGCTGCTAACCAAAAGGTCGGCAGTTCTAATCCCCCAGCCACTCCTTGGAAACCCTATGGGGCCGTTCTATTTCGTGTTATAGGGGTTGCTATGAGTCAGAATCGACTCCGTGGCAACGAGTTATTCAGAGGTCGTTGGTAACTGGAGTGTGCAGTTTCAGTTGGAGGGTAATAATGGGAAGATTGTTCTGAATTGGGACAAACTCAAGATTATAGTCATGGTTAACAAAATATTATCAGATTCAATCCAGTGATGTAGAAGAAGGTAATGCACGATGACCTAGTGGGTTTTATTCCAGAGGTGCAAAGTTGGTTGGTAAATACGTGCACATACATACACACAGATAGTTTATGTGTTAATCATTTTAAGTCATCATATTAGCATAATAAATTTTTTTTAAAAAGTTATATGGTAATCTCAATACAAAAAAAAAAAAGCGCCAAAAAACCCATTGTCATTGAGTCCATTCTGACTCATCGAGACAATATAGGACAGAGTAGAACTGCCCCGTAGGGCTATAAATCTTTATGGAAGCAGACTGCCATATCCTTCTCCTGCAGAGTGGCTGGTGGGTTCAAACCACTGACCTTGTGATTAGCAGCAGCCAAGGACTTTCACCACTGCACCACTAGGTCTTCTTCCATCATCTCAATAGGTGCAGAAAAAGCATTTGAGAAAATACAGTATCCATTCATGATTTGGAAACCCAGGTAGTGTAGTGGTTAAGAGTTGGGCTGCTAACGAAAAGGTCGGCAGTTCAAATCCACCAGGTGTTCCTTGGAAACCCTGTGGGGCAATTCTACCCTGTCGCAGAGGGTTGCTATGAGTAGGAATCGACTTGACAGCAATGGGTTTGGTTTTTTGGTTTTATTCATAATTTAAAAATCTCTCAGCAAACTAGAAATTAAATATTTCCTAAATCTGATAAAAGACACCTACAAAATATCTATAACTAATATCTTACTTAATGGTGAAAGCCTGGGCAAAGTTTGACAAATGGTAAAAACTATTGCTCTTACCACTTGTATTCAACTTTGTATTAGATGTGCTAGCCAATACAACAAGGCAAGAAAAATAAATAAAATACACATGTATTGGAAAGGAAGAAATAAAACTCAATTCATTCACAGACAACATGATCATGTACCTAGAAACTCTAAAAGAATATATATATATATGTATATAGCTACTACAACTAATAAGTGAGTTTCAAGAGGTAACAGAAAACTAAGTTAATATGCATGGATCAATTGTATGTCTATATACTAACAAGGAACATCTGCAAAAGTGAATAAAAGGATATAATTTAAAAAGACAAAATAAATGGAGATATATACCGTGTTCATGACTCAAAATGTTCAATATGGTCAAGATGTTGATTCATTTCAAGTTGATTTAAAGATTCAGCATCATTCTAATCAAAATCCTGGCAGGCTTGTTTATAAAAATTACTTTTTACATTTTAAAATGCAAATTTTGGGAGGTCAAAGGACCTCGAATGCCCAAAACAATTTGAAAGAGAAGAAGTTACACAATTTGATTTCAAAACTTACAGTAAAGATACGGTAGCAAATACAGGCCTATAGCAGAAGAATAGATCAGTGCAATACAATAGAAAGCCCAGAAATAACCCACACATAATTTGTCAATTGATATATAAAGGTAATTTCATGGGGAAGGGATAGATTTTTCAATAAAGATTGTTGAGAGAATTGGATATCCGTATGTTAAAAAGAAAAAATTCAACCTCATCTTTTCCCTCATACCACATTAAAAAAATCAATTCTAACTGTATCATGGACCCAAATTTAAAAAAAAAAAATCTATAAAACTTTAAGAAGATACAAAAAATAGCATCTCTTAGGATAGGTAAATTTCTTAGACAAGACAGATAAATCACTAACCACAAAATAAGAAAGTGATAAATTGTTCTTCATCAAAGTAAAAATATCATTCAGAAAATGAGAATGACGAGACAAGCCCTCAGATGGGGAGAAAATATGCACAAGTACATACAGCTGATGGAGGTCTTATATTTAGACTATATAAAAGAAGTTTATCAGCACAATAATAAACCAAATAACTAAACAGACAAAGTGGGCATAAGGTTGGAATTGGCATTTCACAAAACTAGATACATAAATTGTCTTGGAAGAAGTACAGCCAGAATGCTCCTTAGAAGCAAGGATGACAAAACTATGTCTCACATACTTTGGACATGTTATCAGGAGGGATCAGAGGGTCAGCGAACAAGAGGAAGACCCTCAACAAGATGGATTGACACAGTGGCTGCAACAATGGGCCCAAACATAACAACGATTGTGAGCGTGGTGCAGGACTGGGCAGTGTTTCGTTCTATGGTGCATAGGGTCGCTATGAGTCAGAACCGGCTTGATGGCACCTAACAACAACAACAACAGATACATACATGGTCAAGAAGCACATAAAAGATGCTTGACGTCATGAGTCATCGGGAAACACAAAACTACAATGAGATACTACCGGAGGCCCACCAGAATGGTCAAAATCAAAGGCTCACGGTACCAAGTGGGAGCATGTGAGACAACTGGAACTCTCATACATTTCTGGTAAAGTATAAATGGTACAACTATTTGAAAAACAAAATTGGTAGCTTTTAATAAAGTTAAACGTACACTTAGCATAAGAGCCTGTAATGCCACCCCTTGGTATTTACCCAAGAGAAATAAAAACATATGTCCACAAAAAAGACTTCCGCATGAACATTTGTAGCAGTTTTAGTCGTTATACCCAAAACAGAGACAGTTCAAATGTCCATCAATAGGTGAATGCATAAACAAATTGTGTCTCATCCATACAAAAGAATACTATTCAGTAATAAGAAAGGAACAAATTACTGGTACACACAGCATGGCTTAATCTGAAAAACATAGTGCTGAATGAAAGAAGCCAGACACAAAAGAGTGTACACTGTAAGAATTTCTAGAACATTCAAACCTAACCTAGAGTGACAAAAGGCAAATCAGTGGCTACTTCCTGCCTGGGCAGGTGGGGAATGACTGCATATGGGCACAAGGGAACCTTTGAGAGAGATGAAAATGTGTATGCCCTTGTCAAAATTCATTGAAATGCACACTTAAAAGGGTGCATTTATTTCATATAAATTATACCAGATAAAGTTGATGCAAAAAATAAAAAGTGATGATATACATGAAGATTTTTAAATTTTGTTTTGGCTTTTTAATAGCATTAATGTTATAGGTAACACTGTGTCCAGTAGTATAGTTAAATATAATGTAATTAAAAAATGAACTTTTCATCAATGTTGTACACTTTATTTGTATTCAGCTCTTAAAATATCAACATCTACTCTAAGTAGCCAGGAAACTTTTCAGTTCACTAAATACCATATTTTAAACTCACCGGACTGCACACACTAGTTTATTCTGAATATCTTAGAAACTATTAAACTCTTATTTTTCTCATCCTTTCCTTTTTTTTTGTTATTTTAATACAATGAAAATATAAAAATATGTTATAATGGCTGATTTCAATCAGACAGAAAAGAGTTGAACAGCCATAAAACGTGGATGAGAAAATTCTAGTTCTCCAATTTGCAGAATGAATGAACTGAAACTAGTTAGTATTTATTCTCCACTGGAGAAACACTTGGCTTTTGGTTAAACCTTTTACACGCAATGGAGGAGTACGGATCCCAGAAATGCGTGCGTGTGTGTGTGTGTGTGTGTGTGTGTGTGTGTGTGTGTGTATGTGAGAGAGAGAGAATACGAGGAAGAGGGAAACAGGGAGAAAGAGAATTGCTCAGGGCAAGATGAAGAAGGTGCTATTTATTATTTATTTATCTTGCTTTTCAGTTAGTCTTTAGTGGTTTATACTTTTGCATGGTACCAGCGTGGTGGAGGATGACAATTTAGTGTCACATGTGTAAACCTCTAGGATCTGGAACTTAGGCTGGAAAATTTTCAGAGGAATTTGATTTGGACATGACTTTAAGTTTAGGCCAAAAACAAAAAAGTATCTTTAAAAATAAACATTTTAAATATGGCCATGAGCTTCATTAAATTTAAGAAAGATAGGGTATGAATGGAATTATTCTTTCATAAGTTCAGTTTGATATATTAAATGCTTTCTGTGAAAAGCCCTGTGTTGGAACAGCAGGGGAAACGCAGATGAGAAGGCCAAGAAGGAATTGTTCCTATGTCTTAGAAAAACCAAATGACATTCTTTATTTGGACATTGATTTGCACATGATTTGGAGACTGGAAATACAGCAACATGGTAATAAAACATCGGTGAGAAAAATGAAGTTGGCTACAAATAAAATGGGAACATGATTAAACAAGTTTCTTTGAAGGTCATTAGCAATATCAAGCTGTCGACTCCTTAACAATTAAATAATAATTGAGTCAGGGCACCTGTATGTGAATTAGAACAAGGTGTGGGCCTGTGGATTGGTGGGCTCATGACCTGATGCACAGAGGGCACCTGATATAGGAACCCAGAGGTAATGTCTGAATAAAAACCAGACAAAAAACCTATTTTGGTTAAGGACTGAAAAGAGGTTTGTGTGATACATTTGGTTTTTGTTTTGTTTATTTTTGTCTGTGTGTATGCTTTTTAGTGCTTCAGCCAGCTGTCTGTGCAATCATATCATTACTGTTCCCTCTTGTCTATCCCATCCCTTCTTTTTCCCCTAAGGACCAGGGTAGGTGATTGGGTCTCTGGAGACAGACTTCCTCATTGTCAGGATGCATCAGACACATGGATCATTACAACCTAATAAACTGTGGCATTTTAGCATTGATTTCTGATTTTTTTACATTGGGAATATCTGATACTTTGTTTGACTTGATTGTTGTTTTACTGTTGTTGTTAGGTGCCGTCGAGTCAGTTCTGACTCATTGTGACCCTGTGTACAACAGAACGAAACTGCCCAGTCCTGCGCCATCCTCATGATCATTGCTTTGCTTGAGCCCATTGTTGCAGCCACTGTGTCAATCCAGCTCATTGAGAGTCTTCCTCTTTTTAGCTGACCCTCTACTTTACCAAGCACATCCTTCTCCAGGGACTGGTCCCTCCTGATAACATTTCCAAAGTATGTGAGACGAAGTCTCGCTGTCCCTGCTTCTAAGGAGCATTCTGGCTGTACTTCTTCCAAGACAGATTTGTTTGTTCTTTTGGCAGTCCATGGTATATTCAATATTCTTTGCCAACACCATAATTCAAAGGCATCAATACTTCTTCAGTCTTCGTTTTTGTTTTTAGGTGCTGTCAAGTCAGTTCCGACTCATAGCAACCGTATGTACAAAAAGAACAAAATGCTGCCTGGTTCTGCACCATCCTCACAATTGTTGCTATGTTTGAGCCCATTGTTGCAGCCACTGTGTCAATCCACCTCATTGAGGATCTTCCTCTTTTTTGCTGACTGTTTACTTTACCAAGGATGATGTCCTTCTCCAGGGACTGATCCTTCCTGATAACATGTCCAAAGTATGTGAAATGAAGTCTCACCATCCTTGTTTCTAAGGAGGATTCTGGTTGTACGCTTTTTCCAAGACAGATTTATTCATTCTTCTGGCAGTCCATGGTATATTCAATATACTTCGCCACCACCATAATTCAAGTGCATCAATTCTTCTTTGGTCTTCCTTTTCTATTGTCCAGCTTTCATATGCTTATGAGGCAATTGAAAATACCGTGGCTTGGGTCAGCGGAGCCCTGGTAGCACAGTGGTTAAGAGCTCAGCTGCTAACCCAAAGGTCGGCAGTTCGAATCCACCAGCTGCTCCTTGGAAACTCCGTGGGGCAGTTCTACTCTGTCCTACAGGGTTGCTATGAGTAGGAATCGACTTGATGGCAATGGGTTTGGTTTTTTTGATTTAGGTCAGGTGTACCTTCATCCTCAAAGTGACATCTTTGCTTTTAAACACTTTAAAGAGGTCTTTTGCAGCAGATTTGCCCAATGCAATACATCATGTGATTTCCTGACTACTGCTTCCATGGGTGTTGATTGTGGATCCAAGTAAAACGAAATCCTTGACAACGTCAGTATTTTCTCTGTTTATCATGGTGTTGTTTATTGGTCCAGTTGTGAGGATTTTTGTTTTATGTTGAGGTGTAATTCACACCGAAGGCTGTAATCTTGGGTCTTCATCAGTAAGTGCTTCAAGTCCTCTTCACTTTCAGCAAGGAAGGTTGTGTTGTCTGCATATCACAGGTTAATTACTCTTCCTCCAATCCTAATGTCACCTTCTTCTTCATATAATCCAGCTTCTCAGATAATTTGTTCAGCATACAGGTTGAATAAGTATGGCAAAAGGATACAACCCTGATGCACACCATGGTGCTGAACTGAGCCATGCAGTATCCCCTTGTTCTGTTCAAACGACTGCCTCTTGGTTTATGTACAGGTTCCTCAAGAGCACAATTAAGTGTTCTGGGATTTCCATTCTTTGCAATGTTTTCCATAATTTGTCTTGATCCACACAGTTGAATACCTTTCCATAGTCAATAAAACACAGGTAAACATCTTTCTGGTATTCTCTGCTTTCAGCCAAGATACATCTGACATCAACAAAGATATTCTTTGTTGCACATTCTCTTCTGAATCTGGCTTGAATTTCTAGCAGTTCCCTGTCCATGTACTGCTGCAACCATTTTTGAATTATCTTCAGAAAATTTTACTTGCGTATGATATTAATGATATTGTTTGATAACTTCCGCATTGTATTAGATCACCTTTCTTTAGGATGGGCACAAATACAGATCTCTTCCAGTTGGTTGGCTGGGTAGCTGTCTTCCAGATTTTGTGGCATAGACTAGTGAGTGCTTCCAGCGTTGCATCCATCTCTTGAAACATCTCAATGGGTACTCAGTCAATTCCCAGAGTTTGGTTTTTCACCAGTGCCTTCAGTGCCATTTGGACTTCTTCCTTCAATACCATTGGTTCTTGATCATATGCTACCTCCTGAAATGGTTGAATGTTGACCAATTTTTTTGGTACAATGACTCTGTATATGCCTTCCATGTTCTTTTGTTACTTCCTGTGTCATTCAATATTTTGCCCATAGAGTCCTTCAATATTGCAACTTGAGGCTTGAATTTTTTCTTCAGTTTTTTCAGCTTGAGAAATGTTAAGCATGTTCTTCCCTTTTGGTTTTCTAACTTTAGGTCTTTGCACATTTCATTATAATACTTTACTTTGTCTTCTCGAGCTGCCCTTTGAAATCTTCTGTTCAGCTCTTTTACTTCATCATTTCTTCCTTTCGCTTTAGCTGCTTTATGTTCAAGAGCAACTTTTGGAGTCTCTTCTGACATCCATTTTGGTCTTTTCTTTTTTTCGTGTCTTTTTAATGATCTTTTGCTTTATTCATGTATGATGTCTTTGATATCATCCCACAACTCATCTGGTCTTTGGACATTAGTGTTCAATGAGTCAAATCTTTTCTTGAGATGGATGTACTCAAGGCTGTACTTCGGCTTTCACAGACTTGTTTAATTTTCTTCAGCTTCAGCTTCAATTTGCATATGAGCCATTGATGGTCCGTCTGCAGTAGGCCCCTGGCCTTGTTCTGACTGATGATATTAAGCTTCTCCACTGTCTCTTTCCACAGTTTTAGTAGATTTGATTTCTGTGTATTCCCTCCTGTAAGTTCCATGTGTTTAGTTGCAGTTTATGTTGTTGAGAAAAGGTATTTCCAATGAATAGGTCATTGGTCTTACAAAATTCTGTCATGTGATCTCCGGAGTCGTTTCTGTCACCAAGGCCCTATTTTCCAACTACAGGTCTTTCTTCTTTGTTTACAACTCTCACATTCTAATCACCAATGCATCTTGATTGCATGTTTGATCAATGTCAGACTGCAGAAGTAGGTAAAAATCTTCAGTTTCCTCATCTTTGGAATTAGTGTGTGGTGTGTAAATTTGAATAATAGTCATATTAAGTGGTCTTCCTTGTAGGCATAAGTATATTATCCTATCACTGATAGCTTTGTACTTCAGCATAGATCTTGAAATGTTCTTTTTGGCAATGAATTCGATGCTGTTCCTCTTCAATTTGTCATTCCTGGCATAGTAGACCATATGACTGTCTGATTCAAAATGGCTAATACCAGTCCATTTCAGCTCACTAATGTCTAGGATATCGATCTTCAAGTTTTCCAGTTCATTTTTGATAACTTCCAATTTTCCTGGATTCATACTTCATACATTCCATGTTCCAATTACTAATGGATGTTTTCAGCTGTTTCTTCTCATTTTGAGTTGTTCCACTCAGCAAATGAAGGTCCTGAAAGCTTTTCTCCATCCAGATCATTAAGGCTGACTCTACTTTGAGGAGGCAGCTCTTTCCTAGTCATATTTTGAGTGCCTTCCAACCTGAGGGGCTCATCTTCTGGCACTATATCACTGGCCATTTTTTTCACAAGTAGACTGCCAGGTCTTTCTTCCTAGTCTGTCTTAGTCTGGAAGCTCCACTGAAACCTGTCCACCATGGGTGACCCTGCTGGTATTTGAAATATCGGTGGCATAGC
>NW_004444048.1:8242645-8258329 GCF_000243295.1 Trichechus manatus latirostris | reverse complement strand
TCTTTCTTCCTAGTCTGTCTTAGTCTGGAAGCTCCACTGAAACCTGTCCACCATGGGTGACCCTGCTGGTATTTGAAATATCGGTGGCATAGCTTCCAGCATCACAGCAACATGCAAGCTGCCACAGTATGGCATACTGACAGATTAGTGGAAGTTGACTTCATTAAAAGTATTAAATTACTAGCAAATCTGCATAAATATTGACAGGACAGACTGGAATCTTTAGTTTCTTTAGCCAGTTTCCAAATTAAACTTCCACTATGTGTCTTAAATGTAGTTTCCCAGTTCTATAGAGAAATGAGAAGTTTCAAAATTTATATAACTAAAAAAAGCATGCATTTAATTTTCTCGTACACCACGATTATGATGTATTCATTACTTGTACAAGACTGATAGATATGTTAATCAAACATAAAATCATGATGTGAATAATGTTTGTATATATGTTTTGTGTACTTTATGCTAAGATGAATATGTTTTTAATTCCACTTTAAAGTCTTATTTATGACTTTCTCTTAAGGAACTTTTGGTGTGAATGAAAATTCAAAATACAAAATAAAACCAAGTATACACCAAATATTTTAGAAGTGAATGCTTAAAAAAAACCCCACATGCTCTTCTTTTTAATACAACACAGATCTTTGTTCTCAAGGTAAAAAACGGTTAGAATACCAACTGCTAATATCTGTGGAGTTCTTTCTCCAAGTAGCTCTCTCCTCTGGTCTTTGCTCTTTGATCTCTAGTCAGGATTGCCTCCCAGAGACTCCCAGCTCCACCCCGTCAAGTCAGAGAGACCTCAGGGCTCCACGCTGGTCCCCTTCTGTGCACTGCTGATGAAAATTTTCTCTAGGCAGTAAGATCTAGCAATTGTAGGGCTTGTCTCATTTGCTTCTTGTCCTTTTAGGATCACTGTCTTTGATCACCTGATGTTTTCTGGTTTCTTGTAGGTAAATGAATTTTAAAGGTGTATGGTAAGACTGTGCAGGAAATAACTGAAATATATTCCCCATTTTCTAGCCTGTCTGTAATGATAGTCAAATCCTCATACCTTAAGCCATATTGGGGGTGGCATGGAGAACATGAGTCTTGTTTTGTCTAAGCTTTCTTTTCTGTTGGATCAACATTATTTACACCCTTTAAATTGTGCTGCGTTTATTACAGCCACCTACTCTGTGGCAGGACTCTGACCACAGCTCTGCAGTCACTGCAGGGAGGTGATCTATTTTAGGAAGAGTGGTAGTTTGCAGGAAACCCTGGTGGTGTAGTGGTTATATAGCTACAGCTGCTAACCAAAAAGCCAGTGGTTCAAATCCACCAGGCGCTCCTTGGAAACTGTATGAGGCAGTTCTATTCTGTGCTATAGGGTTGCTATGAGTTGGAATTGACTTGATACAACGGGTTTGGTTTCAGTTTTTGTTGGTGGTCTGCAGGAAGCTGAGGCTGCCAAACTTCTTCCTTGGTCCCTAGGTGAACTCTGAGCATAAAACCCATATATATCTATATCTATATCTATATATATCTATAAAACCCATATATATATACATATATATGTATGTATATGTATTTTTTTCCTTCTAACTTTTAATTTTGAAATAATTTCAGACTTAGAGAAAATTTGCAAAAATCATACTAACTAGGAAATTAATAGGGATACAGTACTATTACCTAACCTACAGATCTGATTTGAAATGTGCCAAATAGTAGCTGCCCAATATTTGCTTTTCAAATTGGATACTGGTATCTGAATTATTCTTTATTTATAGTGATTAAGTTATAGCTGCCCTTTTGTTGGTTTCCCAAATGGAGCAGCAATATCCTGTTAACTTGAGTTAGTGTTCTTTCTAATGTGTATCATTGGTGTATTTGTACTTCTGGGAATAGTATCTGAAGTTCAAGTATCCTCCTGGGAAGATGGACACAGATTTTGTTGGCAATAAGGTGAGAGATAGCAGAGAATTGTTGGTTAAGGAAAGGTTTCTGGTTCAATGTGGGCTAGGTTTAAATCTGACTCTTCATATTCACTTATTAGCTGTAAGACCTAGTGCAAGTTACTGACCACTCGTTGCTCAGTTTCCCCTCCTGTAAAATATACATAATAATAGTACCTAGGTCATATTTATACTGAGGATTGATATATTAATGCAAGCAAAGCACTAAGAAAAGTCTCTTGTACAGTAAAAGGCTTCAATAATGTTAGTTGTTATGATGATGATGTTGATTGTAAGGTGCTATTTTCCCAGTTTTCCAAGACAGTTCCAAAGACAAATATTGTTTCACTAGCTTAATAGTGCTAAAATTTATCATCCCCAATATCCCAATTAGGGATTCCAAAAATATGATTACAGCAGCATTGGCTCTTTTTGATTTTTCACCTGTACATGTATGTGGTACAAACAGCAGTGATTTCATTTGTGTGGATTCCTTGGAGTCTCTGATATGGAGCAAGTTTGGACAGATGGAGGTAGAAGAAAACACATACTAAATTCTGCATAGTTACGATCGTGTACCTAAAAAAATATTGAACTTCAATGAACTCAAATTCTGGTTTACTGCTCTGGCAACTTCACCTCTGTGATCCTCATCTGTAATATGGGGACAGTGCTCACTGTCCTGCCAACTTCACAAGGATCTTTCAAGGATTAAATTTAAAAAATAGATGGAAAAGCCCTATGTAACCTATAAAATGATATATAAATACACAATATGTATATGCATATGAGTGGTTTATTTATATTCTGGCAAATTAAATATTCAGATAATAGAGAATTTTCATGCATAACAAATTAATGTCCAATTAACAGCAGATTAAAATGCACTGAGAAAATACTTTAGCACCTAGATCATATTGATACATACATAAACATATAACATGCTTTTCTTACTTATCCTTATTCATGCTTAAGGGAGTCTCTACTTCCCACCACTAGAGCTTCCTCAATATTTCTGAAATTTCCCTTGCTTATATTTTAGATGTTCTTCTAAAGTACTGTTGTCCACCACCTATTCTGGCTCCCACCACTGATGTTGCCCTCCAGACCTGTGATCTTGGTTCTTGCCTAGCCACCCACTACCCCCTTGCCACAGTAATGCTCTCTATAACGTCATGTGCTGCTGCTACTGCCCCGCTGGAAATGTCATGTCATCCCTCTGCTTAAAAGCCTCCCCTGGCTCCTCACTGCCCTCAGAATAAAGGTCAAACTCCTTCACAGGCCCCAAAGTCCCAGTTTCATCTGGTCCCTCCCATCTCTCCAGCCTCACGTCTCACCGTGCCTCCAGTGATCGATTCTCCTGCCATATTGAACTGCCTCCCGTTCCACCCATGTGTCCCACTTTCCCAGCCCTAGGCTTTTGTACATGTCCTTCCTTCTAAGTTGTCTTCTGATCATCTCATGAATTCCTCCTTGTCCTTCAGGTATTATCTTCACTGTCACTTTTCCAGGACATGTGTCCCTGACCCACTCTCAGTTTCTGTTTGCAGCTCTTCTCTGCCTGGGATGCAGATCAGTGACCTTGGGGCTGGCTGCCTGGTCATTCTCAGAAACTACCATGCAGTGAGCTGGTCTGGGTTTCGCCCTCTATCCTGTGTGCACCTTCTCCCTGTGGTCATCTGTTTTCAGTGCCTTCTTCAACTCCAACACATGGGGCTTGTGTCGTAACTTAATGTATCTAATGAATTCACTTATCTTTTAGAATGTCCTTCAGGTATGCACACTGCCTCAGTTTATTCTTTTTTGGACAAATGTTTCTTGTGTACTGACTATGTGCCAGGGACTCTTCTAACTTACGGAGACATCAAAATGCGTCAGGTTGTTGTTTTTTTGATAAAAACCAACAATCTTTGTATTGTAGACACACAGGAATACTAGTGTTGAAAATATGCTGGATGAACTAACTTTTATTTTACTTTCATAGGGTTTAGATCAGTGGATTACTTTGACTTGGAGTTTGAGTCCCACTTCTACCGCTGACAGCCTCTGCAAACCTCATCTGCAAGATGGGAAAGAGTTGGGCCACAGAGGGCCGTTGTGAGGATTAGTACTCACTGTGACCTGTACATACTTAACACAATGAATGCCAAGTATCATTATTAAATTGAAACTTCCCTGAAACTGTGAATGACAGAAGTGGTTGATATCACCATAACTGATTAAAGCTATTAATTGCAGAGGGACTAGAAAGTGTTGCTCTGGGATCTCTGACTAAATTAGTGGTATGGTATACTGGGAAAAAGCACTGAATTGAGCATAAAGAACTTAAACTCTAGTTTGAGTTTTCCCACTAAATGAGTGCATGATTTCATGCAAATCATTTGATACTTCTCGTTTCATTTTTCTCATCCATAGACCTACAAGAGCACTTATGGCTCCTCCTAATTATAGTATCCTAGAACTTTGGCTATTCTTTATTTAGTGACTTTCAAATTTGTTTAGAGAACTAAAATTATATTCCCATGTGCCTCCCATATCCCCTAGTTCTACATTTCCCACTGTGATAACTGAAAATACTTTCTTGTGCACGATTTTTTCTTTCTAAGTAACATGCTGGGATAAGAGTTTAACGTTTCAGGAAGAAAACTTGAGTGTAGGCACGGAGCAGGATATTGAAGGTTAGTTAGAGTCTTGGTATAGCTGAGATATTTGGGAATGTTAGACAGCTTCTTCTGTTCAGAATCTGCCTTTGAATATCAAAGGAGACATCAAAGGTTGTCCTGCTCCCCTGTGAGTGCAGTTGGTTATTAAGGTTTAAGTGGGGCACTTTATTTGTTCAAGAGAATGTGTTCCAGAGAAAACACGTAGACACTTAAATTCCCTTTGTTTTTGTTAAGCTATAATCTTTCCTAAAGTGAGCTAAGTCTTTGCTACTTTGGTCAGCTGAGAAATCTTTTTCCTTACTCTTTAAAAGGAAATAGGATTTCTGAATTTTTATTCTAAGAACTTTGAATTCAAATTTTTGTTAGAAGACATGACTCTTCTTTATTGTCTAGAAGAACAAGGACAATTATGCTTGTATAATTTTATACAAAATTATAAGAATTTTATATAAAGCTCTTTGTAATTCATGGGTATAGTGTAAAATAGTAACAATGCATTGTGATGAGATTATGGTCACTAGAGTCAGCATTTAAACAAAATTATCAAGTGTTTATATACTCTGTAAAGGGCTTGACACTATAAAGAACATTTTTATTTGAAAACACCAGGAATTAAGGTTGGGAAATAGTATCTTCCAAGTGATTCTCCTCCTCCACCCTGCCATCCGTATCCCAAATTGTGAGCATTCTTACTTTACACCTTTGTTTAGCTCTGGATGGTAAGAAAAGAAAAAAGGGGCTGGGGTGGGGAGAGAAATTTATAAGTGGAGGAGTAATAAAGATTTTTTAAGTTCTTTTCAGTTCAGTAAGCATTTATTTATCATCTTACTATATGTAAGACATATACTAGTCACTTGGTAGTACAAATGGATAAGAAACGGTCTTGGCCCTCCAGGGATTCATAAACCTGTGGGGAAGACAGAGAAATGCACTTTTGACTAACATGAGGCTGATTCTTTTAAGGGCTAGAATGTAGATGTTGGGTAGTGAAAATGATTAACTTGCTTGGCTGCTAACCGAAAGGTTGAAGATTCAAGTCCACCCAGAGGCACCTCAGAAGAAAGACCTGGCAATCTGCTTTTGAAAAATCGGCCACTGAAAACCCTGTGGAGCATGGTCGTACTCTGACACGCACGTGGTTGCCGTGAATTGGGACTGACTCAGCAGCAATATATTTTTTCATACAGACACTAAGGACAAGTGTACACAGAGTTAAGAGCAGAGGCTCCCAAGGGAAATAGACTTGGTTAGGCCAGGCCCTGCACTTTACATTATGTGTAACTTTGGGCAAGGTATTGACCCTCAAAGACCCACTTTCCTTATCTATGAACGGGCATAATGGCGTCTACCTCCGAGAGTCACCATGAGGATTATATGCATAGAGTATTTAAAAGGCATTGATTCAATGCCAGACACTCAGTAAGAGCTCACAAAATGATAACTAAGTCATGTTAAGCGAGAGATTAAGTCCTACTTGTGGGGACAGGGGGATTGTGAACGTCCTCTTGGAGAAGGTGAAGTTTTATTTTGACCTTAAAGAATGAGCAGGTCTGTGATAGGAGGCCAAGGAAGGGAAAAGCTTTCTGGGCAGAGGAAACTCTATATTCAGAGGTTGTAAAGTGTAGAGAAGGGGAACCTAGAGAGCTTTGAGGAGTTTGGGATGTGCTTTTAGTGGGAGCTAACCTGAATATGGGGCTTGTGGTCAGATTTTGGAGACTTTGAATGTGAATGCCAGGTCAAGAAATTTCTACTTTTTCTTTAGTCAGAGCTGTATATTTGAGGTGATTTTATAGTTTTCGAAGAGCCTTCTCATGTGATTTTTTTCTCTTTATAGCTTATCTGGTAGGTCAGGCAAATATTACACAATCTCATTATATACATGATGAAATTGAGCTTCACAGAAGTTAAATAACATGTCCAAGATCACAGAATTATTAAGTAGTGGAATTAGAACTAGATCTCAAACCCTTTGATCTAGACAAATATCTGGCCTCATAATGCTACCTCTGATTGCAGTGAGTGCTGTTGAAGGTATTGTGTGGTTAGACTGATTCTTTAGGAAGGAAACTCTCTTTGGAGTGATGGAATGGAGAAGAAAGACTAGAGTTGGGAACACTCGAGGTGATCAAGGGGACCTTCTACTGCCAGGGCAAGTAGAAAAGGAGGCACAGATTGATGGGCCTTTGTGAAGCCAATCAATAGGATGCGAGGGCTGATTAGCTATGGAGAGTGAACTTTAAGAAATGATATATGATTCAAAAGTTTTTAACCTAATCATCTGAGAAGGTGGATGCTAATACTCAGAAAATTTGAGTTGCTTTTATTGTTGGCATGTTGGTTGGCTTTGCAGCTGCAAACATTGGGGAACTTGACTGAAATTGGAAGTAACTACTGACATTTGAATCGTGTCTGATGTTCATAAAACACTTTCAGGTAGTTTATCTCATAATTGAATTAGGTAGATGAGAACATCTGACTTACTAGTGAAGTATTATTTCTAGTTCTTTATTCTTCTCATCTGTAAAATGGGGCTTATAATGATTTGTCTTCTGGAATTGTATTGTTTGAGTTAATTAAGTCATCTACAACAGTGTGTGGCACATCGCAGTTGCCTTCTATTTTTTAGATTGTATTATACAATATAACAAAACATTGCCAATTTAACATTTTTTATATGTACATTGATTATGTTCATCATGTTGCATGATCAACAACACTGTAATAAACTTTGGTATCTATATATTTGCCTATTTCATATAAGTGGGATGATGTCCTTTTGTGCCTGATTTTTTCACTCAGCATAATGTTTTCAAGATCCATCCATGCTGTAGCAGGTATCAGGACTTCATTTCTCCTCATGGCAGAGTAATATTCCATTGTATGTATGTCCCACATTTTGTTTATCCAGTCTTCTATTTTTGGACATTTAGGTTCTTTACACCTTTTGGCTATTGTGAACAGAGCTGCAATAAACACTGGTGTACAGGTTTCTGTTTGTATTCCTGCTTTTAATTCTTTGGGATTGCTGCGTCCTATGGTAGTTCTATGTTTCCTATTTTGTTTGTGTGTGTGTGTGTTTTGTTAAGTTCCAGTTCTGCAGACCATATAAAATGGATTGATGAGAAAAATACTATTGGCCAATTTTGCAAGGGTGAAGGGGAGGAGGAAAAGATTTAGAAGACTCAACCCTACTCTCTGTGTGAGTATATGAATTTCAACCTCTGATCTGGAGAAGAGGACAGGGCATATGATTTTGGCTTATTTTCTATTTTATTGTGTGTTAACAAAGCGAAGTAGAAATCTTGAAACAGGTCATTCCGTCAATCACTAATCTCCTTACTGTTCTAATTCTTCATTCCTATAGGAAGCTAACTTTTAAGTAAGAGTAAATTATTTGGTGCCTTTAGATTAACTTCTTGAGAAAAGGGAATTTCTCATGAAGAAGAATTTACAAACCAGGAAGCGCCTCATAAATAAAACTCCCTGAATTAATAATTACAGAGAGCTTTCAGGGAACCAGAATATGAGGAATTTACCTTAGCTTAACATTTTGAAGGAAAGCCCTAAACATGAAGTTTGTTGTTCCAGAGAAAGGGTAACCACTTCCAATTTTATCCACTATGTTAAATAAGTAAACAAAAGAAGATGAGAAAATGAGCTTTTAGGAGCACGAGGCCTTCTGAGTACATTTTCCCACATTGTCATTCCTTTTCCCTTCCTGCTACCATTTGTCTTACATACCCATCAAGGAATAGCAGAAGCATTCAGAGCTTGGTCTTTGTAGTGTTGATCTGAAAATGATACCCATAAGGGAGCCAGGGCTGAGGGTAGGAGGATGTTTAGTGGGGCTTTAGCTTTTTGAGGGCACAGAACATGTTAACACTGGAGATCAAAGCTAGACTTTTACCTCATAAAAATGTTACTGTTAGTTGTTGTCAAGTCGGCTCTGACTCACGGCAACTTTACAAATAACAGAATGAAGTGTTGCCCAGTCCTATGCCATAATGATCGTTGGTATATTTGAGTCCGTTGTTTCAGCTATTCCTCAGAAAAATGCACAGATACAAATACATATATGCAAATTTTTATTTACAGTTTCTGAGGTTGTGGACTTCCTTAAGTCCATCTTGGAGTAGGAGCTGCACCCATTTTGGCAAACCTGACAGTCTCTCTGTTCTTCCTCCTTGCCAAGCCCACCAACTGCTGGGAGCTAACAGAGAAAAGAAGAAAGGTGAATAATAATAACATGTGATGTAAAGCAGGTGTGCTCTCAGCCGACCTCTGATGTTTATTAACTTTGTGGCTTTGGGAAAATTACATAATCTCGCCCAAACTTTGCTGTCGCCTCTTTTTTAGGAATAAGAAATAAGCCTATTTAGGAAATCTATAATAACATGAAATAACTCATTCATTCCTCAGAACAATACTATGAAGTTGTTATTAGTTGCCTTGGAATTGGCTCTGACTCATGGTGACCGTCTATATAACAGAACAAAACATTGCCCAGTCCTGCACCATCTTGACAGTCTTTGGTATGTTTGAGTCCATTGTTTCAGCCACCTTGTCAATCCGTCTCATGGAGGGTATCCCTCATTTTCGCTGACTCTACCAAACATGATGTACTTTTTCAGTGATTGGTCTTTCCTGATAACGTGTCCAAAATAAGCAAGACAAAGTCTCACCATACTTGCTTGTAAGGAGCATTCTGGCTGTACTCCTCCAAGACAGACTTGTTTGTTCTTTTGGCAGTCCGCAATAAATTCAATATTCTTTTCCTATACAATTCTCCTTTGATCTTCCTTTTTTGCATCAATTCTCTTTTGATCTTCCTTTTTCATTGTTCAGTTTTCACACGCATGTGAGGCTATTGAAAAGACCACGGCTTGGGCCATGCACACCCAAAGTGACAGCTTTGCTTTTTAATATTTTAAAGAGGTCCTTTGCAGCAGATTTTCCCATTGTAATACTTCATTTGATTTCTTGACTGCTGCTTCCATGGGCATTGATTGTTGATCCAAGTAATATGAAATCCTTGACAACTTTAATTTCTTCACTGTTTATCATAATGCTGTTTATTGGTACAGTTGTGAGGATTTTCATTTTCTTTATGTTCAAGTGTAATCCATACGAAGGCAGTCGAATTTGACCTTCATCTGTAAATGCTTCAAGTTATCGTCACTTTCAGCAAGCAATGAAGTAGACACGATTATTGTTCCTATGTTATAATTGGGAGAAACAGAGTACAGAAAGGTTAAGAAACTTGCCCAAGATCTCCCAAACAGTAAATGGCAGAACTGGGGGATTGGAGACCAAGTGGTCTGGTTTGAGAGGTCAAACTGTTACCTTCAGCCCTTTACAGCCATCCATAATTAGTGTGGGTTGAATTAAAATCTTTCTCAAGGGTAAAACATTCCTTTTGAAACAAAAGTAGTATATATGGTAGATTCTTAGCATTATTTTATAAAAAACTATTTTGTTTTCTTTTGTTTTTTCTTTCTTGTCTTGAGTGTCTGACAGCAAGCAACAAGAGATATTTCTGCTACTATGAGGCTATTTTTTAAAAAAGTCTATTTTGGTTATAAGCTATGTAAGCGCATTTATGCTTTTGAATTGCCTAGTAAGGAATGTTTTGGCTTTAATTTGGCTCAGAGACGTGGCCTCGGGTATTTAATAGACTCTGCATTGGTGTCTAATAATCGCATGCTTTTAGAATAGATATTTGCATGCCACTTCAAGTTGCTGATTCTGAATAAATGGTGGTACAAACCTAGTCATCCCCTTGTGTTGTTGGGGTCTCCTCATCCACCGGTTTAGGAGGTTAGCCTCGTCTGATGTTGTCATTTCTCATACATTTCCTATCAAAAGTTATATCTGAAAATGTCTTTCTTTTTATTTGTAATGTTAGCCATTAGCCTAATGTGATCATTTACTCAACATTAAAATATATTTGTAGGAAAAGAGGATTATCTTAGAAACAATAAAATGGATATCTTTGAGCAGTTTTTAAAAAAGAGGCAGGAACATTTCTCTAGAGAATTCTGTAATTTGTAGCCTTCTTGCATTAAGATGCTTCTGCCTGCCCTAGAAGTATTTACTTATTTTTGTGTGTTTTATCTGGGAACACAAGTAATTTTTCATCATTACTCTGATGAAGGTCGTCAAATTACGATCCATCTGTTCTTTGAATAACTTATTCTCAAAAGCCCAGTTTACTGTTTCCTTTCTGTTCTTTGTTTGTTTGTTTGTTTCAATTATCAGATTTCTTTAACTTTATACTATTTTCGGTGAAATCATATTCTTTCAGTATACTTTTCCGATCAGTTATGTAGTTGGCATCATCATTAAAAGGTTTTTAAGAATTTAAATTTTGTCTAAAATTTTCCTAATTACCTTGATATACCTTAAAACGAAGGCATTATATAAGTATAAAATTGAGGTAATATTAAACAACTGTGTAGCCACTATCACATTGATGAGATGCGTTGGACACCATATGTTTATTCTAATTTTTGGATTTGGGCCGCTTTTACAAATAAGTACATGATATTCATTTTTAAAAATCTAATATGACTACTTTAAGATATAATTCTTTTTCATCTATACATGCAAAAACCATCTATTGACACTAGCAAGGACAATGTCCTTGGCCCTCAGTGAGATGAGAAGAATGCCCAGACTCACCTATGAACAAAATTCCCCACAGCAGCTGTGTTGCCTCAGCCTCTATAGTTCTCTTGCCCAATGTAGGGGCAGGGTTCACTAGTCAATAGAATGAAAAAGAAAAGAAAAAGGCTTTTCTTGGGGTCTGTTGAAACAAACATTTGCTAGTGTTTTGTCTCAGGGCATTCAAGAATTGGCCTTGTTCCAACTGTTTTCAGACAGAAAACAACAATATTATAAATCACATTAAAAATAACTTTCAGGAGGCTGTGTGAGCAGAATGGTTAATAGTTTAGGCTTTGGATTTTGAAGACTGCCTCTTGGAATTTACTAGCTGTGTGACCCTGAACAGATTACTTAACTTCTCTAAACCTCGACCTACCTATAAATTGGGATGATGATGTCTACCTCCCAGGGTTGTTATGAGGATAAAATAAAATGTAAAGCGTTTAGCCCAATGATTAACAGGAAGAGCATAGTAACTGGCACCTTTATCATGACTCTGCTGTGCCCTTTGCCTCATCACCTTCGTTACTAACTCTTCCACCCAGCTACTTCCACTCTCCCTACTCAATTCAGAGTTAGGATAGACACGCTTACCATGAGAAGTGTTTGTAAAGTGTCTTGAAGTGTTCTCCAGAAAGGTGCATCACCCAAACAAGTGGTAATTTTCTTGCCAAATTTTTGTTCTAGAAGGTGATTGTGCTTATGCTTCTATAAAGAAATGTAGATTATATAGAAATATATATTATCCATTAGCCTGTGGATAATGGAAGGGTCCATGCTACTCTTTTCAGAGCAAGACAATCCAGTTTTTGCAAGCTTAGTAAAAATAAAATTTTGAAACTCATCTAGGTATTTGTTGGATAGTTTTAGATAATCCAACTATATATTTTGGTTTTGTACTTTGAGGAAAGAACTGTCACATTCTCTTCAAGGCATGGCAAGATTAGAGTGGCAAATAGAAATGAACAGCTTTATATTTTTATTTTTTTGCCAGGAGACATATAATTATATGTCATCGTTTGTCCTCAAGAGTTCTAGAAGTTTTGAGGCAAAGAGTAATATTGATCAGTATGTCTGGTTCAACAATAAGGCAGTCATAGAACTTTACGGTACTGTTGGTATGGTTAAGGGGCTATTTAAACATTTTATAATACCAGTGGGGGCTGTATAGGCAATGCTAAGTTAATTTACTTTTGTAGACTTTATGTGCCTTTCCATTTATCTTCAGTTTGACATCTACTGCTTAAAAGTACGAACACGGGGGTTTCATTTGTGGAGGAGAATATTTGGAGGATATTTATTTATTGTCACCATGCTATCAATAATGATTACAGCAAAAATCATGAAAAATCTATCTACAGGCATTCAATAAGATCTCTTTTATTTTTTTAAAAAACTCTAAAATTAATTATCAACAGCATGTGTTGAGTTAGAGGCAGTTATTTGAAAGGGAGACTAAAGCAGAGTCGGATTTTATTGGAGAAAGTGAAGTATTAGTAAATATTAACATATTAATTTCTAAACCATTGAAACTGTTTATAGGAGCATAGTGTTTAATATAAATAATATGATGTCATGTTTAGTAAAATGTTCACATTTCAAATTTTTTCCCTTTTATTTTAAAACTAGCCAGTGATAATAGATTCTGTTGATGTTTGTATTAGCTGAGTTAGAATGATTTAAATGATAACCTTTTAATTTTGTCATAAAAATTTATTTATAAATTAGATCTTTAACAAAGCTCCCAGTAGTGTTATGCCAGCCCTCTGCCTTTATCCTATTTGTTAGGCCACCCAATTTTTATGGCTTGGTAAAGCTGAGAGTTGTAAGTGATATAGAGGCTGGAGAGTTAGAGGTTAATGAGAGAAAACAAAAGTTCCGAGCACTGTGACTGGTCTGGAGTAAGTGTTCTATATATGATAGCTTTTAGTATTAATTATTATTGTTATATTTATATATTTTTTTTACCTCCAAGGCTTTGATAAGCCTCCTCATTATGAAACACATACTCACGCCCACACACAATCACAGCGTAGAAATTTGCCTCATCTGGGTCTTGCTTCCACAGGGCTATACTCTCTGTGATTTTTAATCAGCTTAAGTGGCTCTATAAGGAGCCCTGGTGGTGCAGTGGTTAAGTTCTTGGCTGCTAACCAGAAGGTCATCAGTTAGAACCCACAAGCTGCTCCTTGGGAGAAAGATGTGGCAGTCTGCTTCTGTAAAGATTTATAGCCTTGGAAACCCTATGGGGCAGCTCTACTCTGTCCTATAGGGTCACTATGAGTTGGAATCGACACATTGGCAGTAGGTTTGGTTTTTGAGTAAGTCTATAGGGAGAAAATGCATAATGAGCATTAAACTCTATTTATATTGCCTTACTATACTGTGGAGCCCTGGTGGTGGTGTGGTTATGAGCTTGGCTGCTAACCAAAATGTTAGCAGTTCAAACATTGTCCTTGTTGTTAGCTGCCAACTACCCTGACTTATGGTGACCCCATACACAACAGGAGAAAAGTTGCCCAGTCCTACGTCATGTCTATGATTGATTGCAGAGCAGACCAGTATGATTCAAAGGGTTTTTACTGGCTGATTTTTGAAAGTAGATCACCAGACATTTCTTCCTAGTCTGTCTTAGTTTGGAAGCTCTGCTGAAACTTGGTCAGTATCATAGCAACACACAAGCCTCCACTGACAGATGTGTGGTGGCTGTGGATGAGAAGCAGTGGCCAGGAATTGAACCAAGATCTCCCTCATGGAAGGCAAGAATTCTACCACTGAACCACCACTGCAACATTCGCATATATTACCCTATGGTATTATAGTCTAAAGTATTAACATATACCCAGTAGTATGCTCAACTATTATTCTGTATTCATTCTGGCATCCTCTTACAAATTTTTCAAACATATACTTGAATTATACATATATATATATGTGCACATATATTTTTCATATATATATATTGTGCTTTGTTTTAGGGCATTCGAAAATTGGCACTAAACTGTTTTTTTATTAAAACATAAAAAATTTAAAAAAAAACTTTTTTTTATTCTCTTAACTGTCTTTTTGCAGAGAAGTTTTAATGAAGGCCAAATTATCAATTTTGTCTTTTTTTTAATTGTTGTGGTTTAAATGAAAGTTTACAATTCAAGTTAGTCTCTCATACAAAAATTTATACACATATTGTTTATGTGACCCTAGTTGCTGTCCCCACACTTTGACAGCACACTCTTTCTTTCCACCCCGGATTTCCCCGTGTCCATTCAACCAGCTCCTGACCCTCTCTGCCTTCCCATCTTGCCTCTGGACAGGAGCTGCCCCTATAGTCTCATGTACATACTTGAGCTAAGAAGCACACTCCTCACGAGTATCGTTTTATGTCTCAAAGTCCAGTCTAATCTTTGTCTGAAGAGTTGGCCTCAGGAATGGTTTCAGTTGTGGGCTAACAGAGAGTCGGAGGGCCATGTCTTCTAGGGTCCCTCCAGTCTCAATCAAATCATTAAGTCTGGTCTTTTTACTAGAATTTGAGTTCTGCACCCCACCTTTCTCCTGCTCCACCAGGGACTCTCTGTTGTGTTCCCTGTCAGGGCAGTCATTGTGGTAGCTGGGCACCATCTAGTTCTTCTGGTCTCAGGCTGATGAAGTTTCTGGTTTATGTGGCCCTTTCTGTCTCTTGGGCTAATAATTTCCTTGTGTCCATGGTGTTCTTCATTCTCCTTTACTCCAGATGGTTGGGACCAGTTGATGCATCTTAGATGGCCACTCGCTAGCTTTTAAGACCCCAGACACCACTCACCAAAGTAGGATGCAGAATATTTTCTTAAAAAACTTTGTTATACCAATTGACCTAGATATCCCCTGAAAGCATGTATCCTGCTACTCTGTCCCTCAAAGTGTTTGGTTGTATTCAGGAAACTTCTTAGCTTTGGTTTAGTCCAGTTGTGCTGACTTCCCCTGTAGTGTCTGCTGTCCTTCCTTTCACCTAATTCTTGTCTACTTTCTAGTTAGTGAATACCTCTCACCCTTTCTCCCTACCCTTGTAACCAACAAAGAATGTTGTCTTCTGTGTTTAAACCTTTTCTTCAGTTCTTATAATAGTGGTCTTATACAATATTTGTCCTTTTGTGACTGACTAAGTTCACTCGGCATAATACCTTCCAGATTCCTCCATGTTAGAAGATGTTTCACTGATTCATCATTGTTTTTATCGTTGCATAGTATTCCATGTGTGAATATACCATAATTTGTTTATCCATTCATCTGTTGATGGGCACCTAGGTTGTTTCCATCTTTTTGCTATCATGAACAGTGCTGCAATGAACATGGGTGTGCATATATCTGTTTGTGTGACGGCTCTTATTTTTCTAGGTTATATTCCAAGGAGTGGGATTGCTGGATTGTATGGTACTTCTATTTATAGCTTTTTA
>NW_004444048.1:8240039-8242545 GCF_000243295.1 Trichechus manatus latirostris | reverse complement strand
TTTGATTTGCATCTCTCTAATGGCTAATGATGTTGAGCATTTCCTCATGTGTCTGTTAGCCACCTGAATGTCTTCTTTGGCAAAGTGCCTGTTCATATCTTTTGCCCATTTTTTAACTGGATTGTTTGTCTTTTTGTTGTTGAGGTTTTGCAGTATCTTGTGGATTTTAGAGATTAGACACTGATCGGATTTATCATAGCCAAAAATTTTTTCCCAGTCTGTAGGTTGTCTTTTGACTCTTTTGGTGAAGTCTTTTGATGAACATAAGTGTTTGATTTTTAGGAGCTCTTATTTATCTAGTCTCTCTTCTGGTGTTTGTGCATTGTTACTTATGGTTTGTATTCTGTTTATGCCATGTATTAGGGCTCCTAGCATTGTCCCTATAAATGTCCCTATAAAATGATCTTCATCATTTTAGATTTTATATTTAGGTCTTTGATCCATTTTGAGTTATTTTTTGTGTATGGTGTGAGGTATGGGTTTTGTTTCAGTTTTTTGCAGATGGATATCCAGTTATGCCAGCACCATTTGTTAAAGAGACTGTATTTTCCACAGTTAATGGACTTTGGGTCTTTGTCAAATATCAGCTGCTTATAGGTGGATGAATTTACCTCTGGATTCTCTATTCTGTTCCGTTGGTCTGTGTATCTGTTGTTGTACCAGTACCAGGCTGTTTTGACTATTGTGGTGGTATAATAGGTTCTAAAATCAGGTAGTGTGAGGCCTCCCAATTTGTTCTTCTTCTTGAGTAATGCTTTACTTATCCAGGGCCTCTTCCTTTTCCATATGAAGTTGGTGATTTGTTTCTCTATCTCATTAAAAAATGCTGTTGGAATTTGGATCGGGATTGCATTGTATCTGTAGAGCGCTTTGGGTAGAATTAACATTTTCACAATGTTGAGTCTTCCTATCCATGAGCAAGGTATGTTTTTCCATTTATGCAGGTCTCTTTTGGTTTCTTGCAGTTGTGTCTTGTAGTTTTCATTGTATAGTTCTTTTATGTCTCTGGTTAGATTTATTCCTAAGTATTTTATCTTCTTGGGGACTATTGTAAATGGTACTGATTTGGTGATTTCCTCTTGGAAGTTCTCTTTGTTGGTGTAGAGGAATCCAACTGATTTTTGTTTGTTTGTATTGTATCCTGATACTTTGCTGAAATCTTTTATTAGTTCTAGTAGTTTTCTTGTGGACTCTTTGGGGTTTTCAGTGTATAAGATCATATCATCTGCAAATGGAGAGATTTTTACTTCTTCCTTACCAATTTGGGTGCCCTTTATTTCTTTTTCTAGCCTTATTGCTCTGACTAGGACTTCCAGCACAATGTTGAATAAGAGTAATGATAAAGGGCATCCTTATCTGGTTCCTGTTCTCAAGGAGAACGCTTTCAGACTCTCTCCATTTAGGATGATGTTGGCTGTTGGCTTTGTATAAATGCCCTTAATTTTATTGAGGAATTTCCCGTCTGTTCCTATTTTGTTGAGAGTTTTTATCATAAATGGGTGTTGGACTTTGTCAAATGCCTTTTCTGCATCAATTGATAAGATCATGTGGTTCTTGTTTTTGGTTTTATTAATGTGACGGGTTACACTGATTGTTTTCCTAATGTTGAACCATCCCTGCATACCTGGTATAAATCCCACTTGATCATGGTGAATTATTTTTTGATATGTTGTTGAATTCTATTGGCTAGAATTTTTTGTTGAGGATTTTTGTGTCAATGTTCATGAGGGATACTGGTCTGTAATTTTCTTTTTTTGTGGTATCTTTATCTGGTTTTGGTATCAGGGTTGTGCTGGCTACGTAGAATGAGTTTGGGAGTATTTCATCCTTTTCTGTGCTCCGAAATACATTTAGCAGAAGTGGTGTTAACTCTTCTCTGAAAGTTTGGTAGAATTCCCCAGTGAAACCATCCAGGCCAGGACTTTTTTTTGTTGAGAGTTTTTAAATTACCTTTTTAATCTCTTCTTTTGTTATGGGTTTATTTAGTTGTTCTACCTCCATTTGTGTTAGTTTAGTAGGTAGTGAATTTCTAGAAATTTGTCCATTTGGTCTAGGTTTTAAATTTGTTAGAGTACAATTTGTCATAGTATTCTGTTATGATTCTTTTAATTTCAGTTGCATCTGTTGTGATATCACCCATCTCATTTCTTCTGGTTATTTGCTTCCTCTCCTGTTTTTCTTTTGTGAGTTTGGCCAATGGTTTATAGATTTTGTTGATCTTTTCAAAGAACCAGCTTTTGGTCTTGTTAACTCTTTCAATTGTTTTTCTATTCTCTTGCTCTAATTTCTTATTATTTCCTTTCTTCTGGTGCACAAGGGCTTCTTTTGCTGCTCTCTTTCTACTTGTTCAGGTTGTAGGGTGAATGTTTTGATTTTGGCCCTTCTTTTTGGATGTGTGCATTTATTGCTATAAATTGACCTCTGAGCACTGCTTTTGCTGTGTCCCAAAGGTTCTGGTAGGATGTGTTTTCATTCTCATTTGATTCTATGAATTTCTTTATTCTGT
>NW_004444048.1:8234508-8239939 GCF_000243295.1 Trichechus manatus latirostris | reverse complement strand
TTTCTACTTTTATGGCTTTGTGGTCAGAAAAGATGCTTTGTAATGTTTCGATGCTTTGGATTCTGTTAAGGCTTGCTTTATGGCCTAATATGTGGTCTATTCTGGAGAATGTTCCATGTGCATTGGAAAATAAAGTATAGTTAACTGCTGTTGGGTGGGGTGTTCAGTATACGTCTATGAGATCAAGTTGGTTGATTGTAGCATTTAGATCTTCTGTGTCTTTATTGAGCTTCTTTCTGGATGTTCTGTCCTTCACCAAAAGTGGTGTGTTTAAGTCTCCTACTATTACTGTGGAGCTGGTTATCTCTCTTCAGTGCTGTTAGAGTTTGTTTATGTATTTTGGAGCTATGTCATTGTGTGCATAAATATTTCTTATAGTTATGTCCTTCTGGTGTATTGATCCTTCAATCATTATATAGTGTCCTTCCTTATCCTTTGTGTTGGATTTTACTTTAAAGTCTATTTTGTCAGAGATTAATATTGCCACTCTTGCTCTTTTTTGACTGTTGTTTGCTTGATATATTTTTTTCCATCCTTTGAGTTTTACTTTGTGTGTGTCTTTAAGTCTAAAGTGTGTCTCTTATAGGCAGCATATAGACGGATCGTGTTTTTTTATCCAATCTGCCACTGTCTGTCTCTTTATTGGTGCAGTTAGTCCACTTACATTCAGCGTAATTACTGATAGGTATGAGTTTAGTGCTGTCCTTTTGATATCTTTTTTTGTGTGTTGTTCACAGTTTCTTTGCTCCACTTAATTTTCTGTGCTGAGTCTTTTTTTTTAAATGTGTTTTCCTTTCATGTTTTTCATTGTTGTGGATTTTGTATTTGCTGAGTCTTTATATTTTTCTTGTTTTTTTCTTTTGATGTGTAGAATTGTTAGTTTCCTTTGTGGTTATCTTTATATATACCCCTATTTTTCTAAGTTTAAACTGGTGTTTTATTTCTTTATAATGCCTTGACTTTCTCTCTGTATGAAAAATCTATGTCTACATTTTTTAGTCCCTCTTTTTTGTTTTTTTGTTGTCATCTTTTACATATTGACATCTCTGTTTCTCTATTTTCAGTGTTTTAGCTTTGATTTATTTTTGTGACTTCCCTATCTGGGTTGATTTCTGGTTACTCTGTCCTGTTTGCTAGTCTTCAGTTGTTATCTGATCTTTTTGATTTTTCTAACCAGAGGACTCCCTTTAGTAGTTCTTGTAGTTTTGGTTTGGTTTTTGCAAATTCCCTAAACTATTGTTTATCTGTAAATGCCCTAATTTCACCATCATATTTGAGAGACAGTTTTGCTGGATATATGATTCTTGGCTGGTAATATTTTTTCCTTCAAGGCTTTATGTATATCATCCCATTGCTTTCTTGCCTGCCTGGTTTCTGCTGAGTAGTCTGAGCTTAGTCTTATTGACTGTCTTTTGTAGTTGACTTCTTGTTATCCCTAGCCACTCTTAAAATTCTCTCTTCGGTTTTGGCAAGTTTGATTATAATATGTCTTGGTGACTTTCTTTTGGGATCTACCTTATGTGGGGTTTGACGAGCATCTTGGATAGATATCTTCTCATCTTTCATGACATCAAGGAAGTTTTCTGTCAACAAATCTTCAACAATTTTCTCTGTATTTTCTGTTATTCCCCCCATTCTTGTACTCCAATCACTTGTAGGTTATTCCTCTTGATAGAGTCCCACATAATTCTTAGAGTTTCTTCATTTTTAAAAATTCTTTATCTGATTTTTCCTCAGATAAGTTGATGTCAAATGCTTTCTCTTCAGTCTCACTAATTCTGACTTCTCCTGCCTCAGTTCTGCTCCTATGACTTTCTATTGAGTTGTCTATTTCTGAAATTTTATGGGTAATCTTCTGGATTTCTGATTGCCATCTCTCTACGGATTCTTGCAGTCTATTAAGTTTGTCATTATTCTCTTGAATAACCTTCTTAAGATCCTCTGTTCTTTGTCCGTATATTCTTTGGCATTCTCTGTTTTTTGATGGATCTCCTTCCTAATATCCTGAAGAGTTCTGTGTATTAATCTTTTATATTCTGCCTTTGGTAATTCCAAGAAATTCTCTTCCTCTGGGAAATTTATTGATTCTTATTTTGTGAGCTTGCTGAAGCCATCATGGTCCGCCTCTTTATGTGATTTGTTATTGACTGTGGTCTCTGAGCCATCAATAGTTTATTATAGTCATTTATTTTATATTTGCTTACTTCGTCCTAGCTTCTTGTTTTGTTTTGTTTTGATATGCCCGAATAGGCTACTCATGTGAGCTAGTTTCATTATTAGTGCCTTTGAAGCTCTAACATCCTGTCACCAGGTGGTTATATCTGTTACTAAGTATGTGAGTCCAGGAGTCCATTGACTTTTCTTGTATGGATTAAGCTCAGGTGTCTAGGTAGTCGGTCACCAAGTGTGTGGTGCAGGCTTTCACCTATAGTCCTAGACAGGCATGGGTGACTGGTGTAGGCACAGGTATCTGGCTGCAGTAGGTTATCACACACAGAGCAAGGCAGGAGGCTCACGGCTGCCCCTGAGTGTCTGGAAGGAAAGCATGTCCCTATTCCCTAGAGCCCATAGGAGGGTGGGTTTTGCAGCAGGACTGTGAGCACCCAATGCTGTTGACTGTAAGGACTGGGAGGCACCACTTATTCCTGGACCCCTGTTGTGTGTGGCTGTGTGCATGGGTGGAGACACCAGTCCTCTGGTCCCTGATGTGGGCAGGTGAGGATCCTGCTTAATGGGCTGAGCAGTGTCAGATGTTAAAAACTTGCCAGTTCACAGCTGAAACAGTTAAAGTTAGACTTCAGGTATATGCCTTGTTGTACTGTGGTAATGAGAGCCTGTGCTGTTGAAATGGGCCCACACAAGTCTGTGCAGGGGTTAAAGGCATTCAAAGTCCATGAACCCCTTATGCCTGTGCCTAGGCAAATGAGCTGTGCCAACCCTGAGTTCCTGGCTTAGGGGAGCTGGCAGCGTATTTTTTCCCTGTTTGTTAATTTTTTCCCTCTCTGAGGCCGGGAGAATGGCTCAGGGCATGTGACAGGTCCTACTTCTGGCCCGGGGGACTTGACAATTGTTGAAGCGGCCCAGGACCCAGTGCAGAGCAGGGAGGGGGGAGGTAAATGGGAGAGAGGTTTTTCCCAAATGGAGTGTTTTTTGATCCCTGCGGTTAGCCAGACACAAGTACTTATCTTTAGCCACTTGAGTGCTGCTTTTCACTGTTTCTGGATGGCTGAGTAGACACTCTGCTGCTGGGGCTCTCCCGATGTGGAAAACACCTCCTGAGCACCACTGCTTGCCTCACCACACACAGGAACTGATCCAGCCTGAAGGGCTCCGGCTTACGCTGGGTCAGGTCTGGCAACTCCTTGCTGCCTCTAAACTGTCTCTCCCTTCCCCTGCCTTTCAGTCTGATTCCTCAACTTTGCCTTTGATGTTCAGGGCTCCTGGATTGTCATATACAATTGATTCACTTGTTTTTTTTGATCTTTGTTGTAAGAGGGACCACAGGAAGCATCTGACTACTCCGTCATCTCAGCCCCACCTCTCAATTTTGTCTTTTATGGATTGTGTTTTTTTTGATGTTGAACCAGGGTTGCATACTTGGAATAAGCCTCATTTAGTCATGTGTATAGTTCTTTTACATTACTGGATTTGATTTAATAATATTTTTAAAAATATTTTATTGTGCTTTTGCTGAAAGTTTACACAGCAAGTTAGGTTCTCATTTAACAATTTCTATACATATTGTTCAGCGACATTGGTTACATTTTCCACAATGTGTCAGCATTCTCATTATTTCAATTCTAGTTGTTGTGTTTCCATTAATATAGCTTCTTTGTCCCCCCCTTAATGTTCTTCTCTATGCTTTAGGGTAAATGTTGACCATTTGGTCTCATATAGATGATTTTTAAAAAGAGCTCAGTACTCACTGGTGATACTGTGTATTTTATGAGCCAATCTGTTATTTAGCTAAAAGATGATCTCTGGGAGTGGATTCAGTTCCAAGTTTAAAAGGTATCTCAGGGTGACAGTCTCAGGGGTTCCTCTAGTCTCTCATAGTCCAGTAAGTCTGGGCTTTTTTAAGAATTTGAGTTTTGTACTACATGTTTTCTCATTTTATTTGGGACCATCTATTGTATCCCTTGTTAGAACAGTTGGTAGTGGTAGACGGGTACCCTCTAGCTGTGCTGGTCTCAGAACAGATGAGGCCATGGTTTGTGTGGGCTATTAGTCCTGTAGAGTAGTTTCTTCTTTGAGTCTTTTGTTTCCTTTTGCTCCAGATGAGTAGAGACCAATAGTTGTATTTTAGATGGCCACTTGCAAGTTTTTAAGACTCCAGATGCTACTCACCAAACTAAGATCTGGAACACTAACTTTATGAACTATGTTATGCCAGTTGACTGAGTTGTCCCGTGAAACTATGGTCCTAAGCCTTCAAACCCAGTAAACCAGTCCCACGAGGTGTTTGGTTATGTCTAGGAAGTATCCGTAACTGTGCCACCATGTGCTTTATTATATATATGAATATAAGAGGGGTAACTCAAGAAGTATTGCTACTAGGGTTCCAGTTCATACATACACGGGTTTGTTCCAAACAAAATGTGTTTAAACATGTCTCTTCCATCAGTAGATGGCTGCAGACAAGTTTTCTCAGTAATACACTTGTCTTTGTCTCATTATGGTGCCTTCGAAAAAGGATACTTTTAGTGCCATGGAGGTTAGGGATAATATCAAATTTTACAAAACTCAAGTGGACATCTTTTCAAATAATTAAAGCTTTGCAACAAGTTTACGGGAATGCTGCCTCACATAAAACTACAGTCTTTAAATGGATCAAGAATTTTAAGGAAGATCGGGAAGACCTCGAAGTTGAGTCAAGAGAGGGAAGACTGCTCAGAAGATTATGGTGACTGTTTTTTGGGATTCCAAAGGGGTAATCCTGACAGATATTTTCGGACACAGGAAGGTCACAGGGGCTTATTATTAAGATGTTTTAAGAAAATTGAAAACTGCGTTCGTGACAAAAAAGCTAGGAAAGTTGTGCCAAGGAATTTTTTTCCATCATGGCAGTGCACTTGCTCTTTCGTCAAGGGTAGCAAGGGCTGCAGACTTCTTTTTATTCCCAAAACTCAAACAACATTTAAAAGGAACATGGTTTGAATTCCTCAAGGATGCCAAAACTGCTGTTTTGAGATAGTGTAAATCGAAGAGTGCTGAATTCTTCAGGGAAGGGTTAGAGAGATGGAAATACCACGTGCAGGAGTGTGTAGACTCTGTGGAGGATATGTCTAGAAACAATAGCTTCACTTTTTTTTAATATATTTTATTGTACTTCAGGTGAGGGCTTACAGAACAAATAGTTTCTCATGAAACAGTAGGACACATGTTGTTTTATGACATTGGTTAACAACCCCACAACATATTAACCCTCTAA